>NW_024424453.1:27873696-27965320 GCF_017311325.1 Ursus maritimus
ACACACACACACACACACACACACACACACACACACACACACACACACCAGCCCCTCTCCCGCAGCAAACCCAGAACCCCTCAGGGACACACGATTGTCCATCTTCGGGTGTAGTCCCGCGGATAGGAATGAAGTAGTGAGTGGATGGAGGGGAAGGGTTTGGGGGACGGTAATGGCCGAGGGGATTCGTCCCCAGCAGCCCCGAAGGCAGAGCGTGGCGCTGGGGTAGGGAGGCGGGAGAGGCGCAGCGCGTCCTGGAGGGCTCCGAGCCGCCCGGGAACCGAGCTCAGGGGCCGGGTACCCGGCCCGCAGCGCCGCCTCCCGGGAGGAAGGCGGGGGCCGGGAGGAGGGAGCGGGAGGAGGCGGAGGGCGGCGGAGGGCGGCGCGCTGAGAGGTTATTTGTGGTTCGCTTTGATCCCGAGGGGGAACCTGAAACTCTCACATTCCTGGCATAGCAGCCGCCTCCGGCGCGGGCCGACCCTGGGGCTGCGCGCTGGGGCCCGAGCGGCCAGAGCGTCGGCGCCACCGCCGAGTGCACACCTCCGCCGCCTAGCTGAGCCGAGCCGGGCCGGGCCGGGTCGTCGGGTCTGACTACGCCGAGCACCCGCGGGCCGCCGCGGTAAGGAAGGCGGCTTGGGCGCTTCGGGGAGCGCGCGGGCCGGGAGAGACGCGTCCAGCCGGAGCCAGAGCCCCGCGCAGCCCGCCCTTTTCCGGGAGCGGGAGCCCGACGCACCAAGCGTCCTCAGGGTGAAGTGCGCCCTTTCGAGGAAGCCGCAACGGCGGCCCGGGGCAGTTCCTCGCTGCCGGCGCCGCGCGGTGCGCCTGGGTCGGGGGCTCTGGCTGGCGCGCCGGTCCCCTGGGGCGGGGGGAGGGGGCAGCCTCTGGGGAGAGCCGGGTCCTCTGTTTTGCGTCGTGGGCTGGGGAGAGGGGCGCGGAACAGGGCAGGAGGCGCCGCTTCGAGTTCAAGTTGCAGGGCCCTGGGGTTGAACTGGTTAAGTGGGGATTACAGGTGTCTTTGCCCCCAACTAGTCCAAGAATTCCTCTTTGTCTTCCTTGGAAAATCCTCTCTGGAGCCACGGAATGGCTCTCACTTAGAAAGAATGCAG
Organism: Ursus maritimus; assembly: GCF_017311325.1. Lineage (NCBI taxonomy): Eukaryota > Metazoa > Chordata > Mammalia > Carnivora > Ursidae > Ursus > Ursus maritimus. The sequence goes on from NW_024424453.1 coordinate 27,874,803, forward strand.
CCGGCCGTCCAGCCCGGTGACGTCAGCGTTGGAGCATTTGGAAAACAAAGAGGGCTCGGGAGGCTGGGAGGGAGGCGGACCCGCGACGCTTAAGACCTCCGTGGGCTACCGGCTACCCTCGCCTGCTCGCTTTAGGCGCACCGGCGGCCTCTGGGTGTTCGTGGTCGGCTTGGAGTCCGGGTAGGGCGGGATCCCGGGCTGGCATGCAATCTGATTTAGAGATCTTTGCTTGGATTCCTTAGGCGAGCGTGAGCCCCAGCGAGAGCCGGAGTTGCGAGCTTACTTAGGAAGGGGTGGCGGTGGTTGCAGGGAGCCGGGTGCGCTGGTGCAGCAAAGGTGCATGGCCGGGGTGGTGGTCCCAGATTTTAGTAACGGCTCAGCCGAAAGAATGTGCATCTGAGGAGTCTGACGAGGACAGAGAGGCCCCGGAGGTGTTCCCCGCTCCCAGGCGCATTGCTGCTGGAGGAGACCAGGAATCTGTCCAGAAAACTCTGCATTCCCCCCCCCCCCCCAACTCCGTCGTTCTCAGCAGGAGTCAGCCCAGACGGATTATTTTAGGAAATTCCCCGCGGATGAAACTCTAGGGCGAACTGATTGCAGTTTGTTTTGCCTCTGGTAACTCTGGAGTCTTGCACCTCCACACCTACTCTGTGTAGGGAGAGAGGTGACAGGATTGGGTGTCAAGAAGGATGGGTACAGAGATGCCTTTCAGACGCATCTCCCTCTCCTCATTTCTGGGCAGCCAGGAGGAAGGAGGAGATTGCCAATGGCTGCTCTGCCAACCTTCTGAACCCGGAATGCAGCAGGGCCCTGGGGCTGGTTTTGTGGCAGAGGAGGGGCCACATTCTCCCCACTCCCCTCCCCCCTGACATGAGGACCTTTGGAGATGTGGGTTCTGTTTGGTTTTCCCTATATCTAGTTTGGAGGTTTGTGTTGGAGGAGGCGGTGGGAAGGAAGCCGGGTGAGGTGGGCAGCTTTCCAGGACATGAGCTGCTGAGAGCCCAAGCTCAGAAGGGAATACCTTCCTCGGGAGATAGGCCTGAACTTTAGGCTTCCAGCCCCCAGCCTCAGCTCCCTCTAGCCAAGAGCCTCTCCCTTGCTCCCTTCCTCCAGTTGGCTCAGATCTGTGTTACTGATGTCAAGATGCTGAGTGCCCAGCCCCTCTTTGGCAGAGGACCTTCGGGGTCTTTTCTAAGTAGCAAGTGTGCGTGTAGGAGGGACAGTCATACAATCAAAGACATGGTGCCATCCTCTGTTTTTCCTGGAGCACCCATGCAGTGGCCGTGAGCACACAGACACATAAACCTTGATGGGTGGCCTCTTTTTGCCTCATTTCACAAAACCATGGTTCTGTTGTAGCCTCTCTCCTCTCATCCCTTCTTCACTAAACCAGATGCATTTTTTCCTTCTTCCTGTTCACCTTGCAGAGTGACTGCCAAGGTCATTCCGTGACAGCGAGGATTCCGCATGGTGAAGGGGGTAGAGAGGGTGGTGAGTTAACTGTGCCAAGGCTAGGGCTCAGGCATGCTGCACTGCATTCGGGGCTGTTTGCCCGGGGTTTCTACTAGGCTGGACTCACTCTTTATCACCTGCCAATAAACTGGGGCCCTGTCTACCCCTGGGCTGGCCTGCTCAGTGGTTAGAGCTGAGCTACCCCTGCCCTGGAGTCCCTCATCAGCCTTTTCTATGGGAAGCTGACTGCAGAAGGCTGTGGTTCCTGGGTGGGTGATGACCTTCGAAGTCACTGGTGTCTTTCTTTAGGCCTAGTAAGGCTCCGTGACTATGACTGTAATGGCAATCCTTTGCCAAGGATTTACAGTGCCCCAGGAGCTCAGCGGCCATTGCCTTATTGAATTTTCAACTCCATGAGGCAAGCATTATTCTTTACATTTTTCCGATGGAGAAACCGTCTCACAGGTTAGGTAACGTGCCTTAATCAGTAGGTGGCAGCATTGGCAATTGAGCCCAGGCTTGTGTGATGCCCCCCCCCCCCAGCCTGGCTCTTTACCACTGTGCTTGGGACCACACTGTAATGGAAAGTACCCCCGGTCCTCTTTCCCATGTGCCCCCCCTCATTGAGCTTCTTTCTGTCCTCCCAGGTGCCCTGGGGGCAGGTGCCACCAGCCATTGTCCAGGCGGGTGTGTGCCAGCCAAGGAAGCATGAGGACGCTGGAAGACTCCTCTGGGACAGTCCTGCACCGTCTCATCCAGGAGCAGTTGCGCTATGGCAACCTGACTGAGACCCGCACGCTGCTGGCCATCCAACAGCAGGCCCTGCGGGGTGGGGCCGGGGTCGGGGGCACCGGGAGCCCCCAAGCCTCCGTGGAGATCCTGGCACCCGAGGACACTCAGGCGCTGCAGCAAGCCACAAGGCAGGAACCCCAGGGCCAGGAGCACCAGGGCGGTGAGACGCACCTGGCAGAGAACACCCTCTACCGTGAGGAGCTGCCCACCTATGAAGAAGCGAAAGCCCACTCGCAGTACTATGCGGCCCAGCAGGTGGGGCCCCGGCCACATGTCGGGGACCGGGATCCCCGAGGGGCCCCAGGAGGCAATCGGAGTCAGGATGAGGCCCTGCGGGAGCTGAGGCATGGGCATGTGCGCTCCCTGAGTGAACGGCTCCTGCAGCTGTCCCTGGAGAGGAACGGTGCCCGGGCCCCCAGCCACATGAGCTCCTCCCACAGCTTCCCGCAGCTGGCCCGCAATCAGCAGGGCCCTGCATCCAGGGGTCCCCCAGCCGAGGGCCCAGAGCCCCGTGGACCTCCGCCTCAGTACCCACATGTTATGCTAGCTCATGAGACTGCCACTGCTGTCACCGATCCACGGTACCGCACCCGCGGGAGCCCACACTTCCAGCATGCCGAAGTCAGGTAACTGCCCACCCTGGTCTTTCAAGCTCTTGACTTTTCTTCCAGTAGGGTTTTCCCCCGGGGTGGAGAGCCTCCAGACAAACCTTGCGCCAGGGCTGGTAAGCCCCAGAGAAAGGCCATTGATACCCCTCTCCTTCCCAAGAAGGAGGAGCTGATGCCTGGAGGAGAGCAGGACTTAGTCCACGTCACAGGAGAACTTACTGGTGTCTTTTGCTTTAATTTGGAGATGAATGCCACTGTGTGATTAGCTGTAGCAGTCAAGTAACTAGGGTTCCCAGGGGCTACCAGTTACAGTAGGGGGTTAAAGGTTAGGTTTTTGAAAGAACTTGCTAAAGACAAGGGTTGGGAATCATTGCCAAACTGTTTCCAAGCTAAGTAGGGAGAAGGTGGGACCTCCTTCTCTGGAGATTTTTAAGTCCAAGTGGACAGTCTGCTTTCTGTGATTAGTGGGAGGCAGTCCTAACTGGAGGCAGGAAGGACCAGATGGCCTCCTTAGAGACCTCTCCCTAACCTATACCAGGGCAGTAGCTGCCCTCTTGCTACTCTGCATTTCCTTTCCTGTTTTCCCATATGCTGCAGGTGGCTGGAGCCCCTAGTGGGAGAGGACTGGGGGTCCAGGCGAGCCCCTTTCTGGGGAGCCTTGGAAAAGGCTGCTGGGGAACATGGAGTTTGATTCTGAGTGTGAAGGAAAGCCTTTAGAGGATATGATTTGGCTGACCTCCTTAAAAAGGTCCCTCAGGCTGCAGGTAGAGAGAATAGATTCTGAGGAGCAAGAATGGAAGCAGGAGACCAGGAGGAGACAGAAAGCCGAAAGGGTTTGCAGAAATACTGGTTCCTAGAAATGCGGCTCTGCCCCAGGCTTCTCCCTTGGTCCGACCCCTTCTGAGAAGCGGACACACCGCTCAGTTCACACACCGCATCTCCCCATGTGCTGGTCCAGGAAACCCCACTAGAGGGGCCTGAGGATTTGCAGCCTCCTTTCCTCTGGAAGGCTCGAGGTCAGAGTCTGGTTCTCTTCATGCTTGCTGAGTCTTCATTTAGTCACCCGCTTTCCCACCATTGGGCCTTTTCCTGGGATAGATGCCTTTCCTTGCTCTCGAGAAACGAGTGACGCCATGGTGTTGGTATGGAGGAACCAGGGGATGGAGCCTTGTGGGTTTTCTCCAACCTCCACCTCTCGTGCCCCCTCCACCTTAGCTCCTTCCTCAGAGCTTGGTCAGGGAGAGTTTCGGAAGCTGAGTCGTGGGTTTCTTCTTTGGGAGCAGCCTTATTGAACCCTGTCAGGAAAAGATAATATCGTGGAAAGGAAGTAGACCACAGGAGAACAAAAAAGGGAGGGAGGGGAGGGGCAGAACAGGGGAAGGGAGAGCAAGTGTGAAGGGAAAGGAGACTCTATTCTTTCTCAGAGCTAAGTCATCCCCAAAGAATGCCAGTTGTGTCTGCCTGGACCGGTGCAGGGGGGAGAAAGTTCATGAAGCAACCCCGAGAATGCCACATTTAGCAGTGCAGGGAGAGTTCGCACATTCCAGTGGGGACCCTCTGCTCAGCCCTGGCTGGTAGCTCTGCCTTAGACAGTGAGAGCAATAGATCTGTCCAGCCTTTCGTTTCAGCTGATCACATAAGGATTGTTCATTGGGAACTTGGGGGAGGGACTTTTCTTTTAGCCTAGGGTCCTCGGGAGCAGGGGAGAGGAGACTATGGGGGAGGGCATAAGTGCTGAGGTGATGGACCCACGAGTGGAATTCAACTCTCATGGAGCTCCTGGGACTTGGAAAATTCCTGGCGTAACGGAGGCAGTCTGTTCTTTTACACTTGGAGTCACAAGGCCCCAGAAAGGCTCTGTGACCAGCCTCCACCCGCGTACCTCTTGCTCTTTGCTCTGTCCCTTAATGGGGCTCTGAGGGTGAGATTACAGCATCACTAGAGGCCAGTGGAACATTGTCCCTAAACTCGGGCTATTGCGGTGGTCCAGAGGTGGCCCCTGCGCCTAAGAAAACCCAGTGTGTGGGTCACATTTATTCCTTAAACAGACAGTAGGCTGCAGTTACCACTGGGAGAGGTAGAGGATGGGCCGCCGTTGTGGGAGCACGTGCTGTAGGCCCAGCATCCTGCCAGGCTTTGTGTAGGCCTGGCCAGCCCCTTGAGGCTGGAAATGCTGACCCTCCTGGAGCAGAGGCATGTCAGCACCCCGGGGATTTGAAAGCTGATTTTGTCAGGCTTTGGAGCTCAGACTCTTCCCCCGACATCTATGTCACCACTCTGCCCTTAGCCACACTACTCAAAAAATGTTTCTGCAACGGGTGACGGGGCCCGAAATAGGAGGGAGAAAAATGTGGGCGTGCTGCACTGGCAGGTGCTAGTGTAAGAGGCTTAGAACGGACACGGGGTAGCTGCTGGGGCCCAGCCACCAAGTGGCCCAGGGGCCTGGAAGGTTCTGTGCTCAGGCATGATTGATGTGGCCTCCAGACCCAAAAAGAACCTTCTGTGGATTAGAAAGGTCAAGCATGCATTGCTTAAGATGCCTTATTTAAGTACTGGTCGCTCCTAAGGTCCAGGACTACTCAGGCTGATCCCCAAGGCCTTGGCCACAGTGAGGCTGGGGGTGAAACAAGCATCCTGATGTTAACCCCTGCTAGCCCCACGCCCTTGGCCCTTGAGAGTCTTGAGTACACACAGTGTGGAAAAGGCCTTCCCCACTGGTCACTGCCCCATGTTGTGTGGAGACTCCCCAGTATGCCAGGGGGCTGGGCCACTCAGGGCTGCTCAGGGGTGGGAGCCATGGGGATCTGTACAGGCTCTGAACACCGTCTGTTCTGTTCCCCAGGATTCTGCAGGCCCAGGTGCCCCCTGTGTTCCTCCAGCAGCAACAGCAGTACCAGTACTTACAGCAGGCCCAGGAGCACACCCTGCTGCCACACCCAGCTGCTCTCAGCCATGGCCCCCTAGGCTCCCTCAGTCCACCTGAGGGAGAGGGGCCAGCAAGCACCCAGGCCTCCTCTGCCACCTCGGGCAGTGCCCACCTGGCCCAGATGGAGACGGTGCTAAGGGAGAATGCCAGGCTGCAGAGGGACAATGAGAGGCTGCAGAGGGAGCTGGAGAGCTCAGCAGAGAAGGCTGGCCGCATTGAGAAGGTAGGCCCTGCTGGGGCCTCAGAGGGGCGGGGTGGGGGAGAGCTGCTGCCCACCCCCTCATCCTTCCTGTGCCCTCCCTCACTGACTCTAGACAGCTGGGGAGCAGCCTCAAGGCCAGCAGAGCAGGCCTGGAGTGTGAGCAGTTGCTGGCCAGTGGTGATTAGAAAGAGCCCATTCACCAGCTCCCTGCACACCCTTCCCCTGCACACACACACACAGCCCCCCCACAGACACCTCCCACAGAGAGGCCTTTGTGTCCCCCACACAACAGCAAGTCTGTTCTAGGCCAGCCCTGGCCAAAGAGAAAGCCCCTCCTCTTGGAAAAAACGAGCTACTTATTGGAATCATAGGCCAGCTCGGAGCACGTGCGGGACCTGCCAACAGCCAAGTGGGAGGGGCAGCTGGGGCCAGGCTGGCCCTCTGCAGTGGACGGCGATGGCCAGAGGAGGAAATACTCCAGCCAGAGGCAGCTCAGGCTGGGGGCTAGTGCCCCGTTCTTTTGTGAAGGTTTATCAGCTGTGTGTTCACAGCCATGGCAGGTGGCCTCGAGCCTCCTGTGGCGATCCTGTGTGTCCCAGATAGCTCAAACCCCCAGAACATGGCTGGAGTCTTTGTGCCCACTCCTGGCCCACTGGGCTCAGATTCTCAGTAGAAACTGGACAAAAGTAAAATGTTTCTTTCTGGACGTTGGGCGCAGGAAAGCTGTGTTTAGTCCCTCTGAGGCAGCTACTTCCAGAGTCCCTGGCCCTGGGTTCAGTCAGCATCGGGACCTTGGCACAACTGAGGGGACCCTTGCTTGCTGGTTCTAGTATCTGATTCATATTGGAGGCCACAAGCTTCTGACCGTCCCACTGTAGCCACCGGGATTTTTTGCTGTTGCCTTTATCCTCTCCTCTGTCACCCTTTCTGTTGGAGAGTAGCAGAGCAGCCTGGGCCTGTGGAGGGGACCCTGATGCCACACACTCTCTGGGATCTCTCCCCTTCCTTCAGCTCTCCTGTCTGCCTCTTGCAGCTGGAAAGTGAAATCCAGCGGCTCTCTGAGGCCCACGAGAGCCTGACGAGAGCCTCTTCCAAGCGGGAGGCCCTGGAGAAGACAATGCGGAACAAAATGGACAGTGAGATGAGGAGGCTGCAGGACTTCAACAGGGATCTTAGAGGTGAGAGAGGGCATGCAGGATGAGGGTGGTGAGCATCTGTGGAGGCCCTGATTCCTCTGGCCTAGGGAGGGACTCAGAACCTCTGCCCTCTGCAAAAATAAGTGTACATTGGCTCAACGGGGGCCAGTTTGAAACTCCTTGGGAGCCATCTTGACAGGGGGATGCTCGTGTCTGTTCTGCACCTTGGAGACTCTCGTGGAACCCTCACCCATGTGGCCCAGAATGTACCCAGGGCTTCCCTCTCAGCCCGGCCCTGGTTTGGAGGGTGCAGCCCCACAGACGGGACCCCAGGGGACACCCGGGCAGGCAGCTTCACCTGAGACTCACACATCTTTCCTTAAAACATTTTTCCTTCATTTGAAACAGAGAGATTGGAATCTGCAAACCGCCGTCTGGCAACCAAGACCCAAGAGGCCCAGGCAGGAAGTCAGGACATGGTGGCCAAGCTGCTGGCTCAGAGTGAGTAGGGCTTCCGCTCAGGTGCCCGGACAGTTGTGCGGGTGGGGAGACCTTGGCAGGGGCTGTGGACACGGAGGATTGGCCCTCCTACCTGTCAAAGCAGTGCTTTGAGCACGGGATTGCTGAATGCCTCCGATGTGCCCGGCACTGGACTGTCCTGGCTGGGAGGGGTGGCTTCTGAGGAATAAGAGCTGGTTCTGTATTTACTGGATAGATGAGTGGATACAAGAGGGACAGCTGGGGTGCAGTGATTTGCTGAGCTGTGCTGCTGAGTCCCTACAGTATCCTTCAGAACTGGAGGTGCAGTGGGCCGTGGGGGAGGCCAGATAGCCCTGGAGGCAAATGGCAGCAGAGAGAAGTAGTTCCCCAGGGAGTTCCAGGCAGCAGAAAGGTGAGGGGGGCCCAGTTGGAATGTGAGAAGCTGGGGAGCATGATGCAACTGGGCCATAGCAAGGTGACCAAGTGGAGGTATCCACAGACAACCGGAAGTGGGTTCCTGGAGCTTAACCAGCAGTGCAGTCTGAAGAAGGGGTTTAGGAAGCTCCTCTCACAGGGGTGGTGGAAAGCTTCTGGAAGACAGTGGATGAATTCACTATTGACTAGTCTATTCAGTCATTTGTTCATTAGCAGAACCATGCTAAGCTGCTGTCAGGAATTGGGCAGAGGGTGGAAGCAGGCCCAGGTACCAGGGTAGGGAGGTCAAGCAAGAGGGGTTGAGCTTGAGAAAGGAGCAGGGTCTTCCAGCCATGGATTCAAGGGAACAGAGGTGTCCCTGGCCTTGGAGGCTAGTGACTGGGAAGTCCCCGCTGGCCTGAGAGAGAGGCTCTGTGGAGAGGGCAGGGGCAGCGAGCTGCCCACAGGGAAAGAGGCAGTGGGATGGCTCAGGTGGAGGTGCGTGGAGTGGCACTAAAGGAAGCCCTGAGCTCGGCAGCAGGAAGAAGCTCTAGCAGTCAGAAGAGACAGGGAGGCAGTTAGTAAGTTCCTACTGTGCTGTAGTGGTGTTTGGGCACTTCCAGAGAAATGGGATGGGGGTGGCTAGTGTCCTGGTGAGGGTGGCTTGGAGGAAGCTCACTGTGTGTGAGGGGCCTGGAGAGTAGGGGCTGTCCAGAAGTCGGGGAGCAGCTTGAGGACTGAGCCCTGGCTGGCAGCACCTCCTCCTTCCCTAAGGAGGGCTCAGAGCGTTGGACAGGGCTGCCCAGGGCAACGACTGGGGGAACGCAACACTGGAGGGATTGGAGGTGGGGGCTGAGCTGGAGGTAGGCTAGGCCCTGCTGAACCAAGCGAGGTGGCAATGACTTTGGGTCCCTGGGAGGGAGGTGGTGGTGGGGGAGGACAGGGAGGGAGCAGCCCTTGGTGTAGCCCTTGGGAGTGTGGGCATGGGTTGCTGGCAGGAGGCAGAATGGGGGCATCCTGTAGGAGAGGGTAGGCTATGGGGGAGCAACGCTGTCTGCTGCAGAAAGGAAGTCACTAGGCAGGTTTCTGGGAGCCGGCAGAGGAGGAGCGAGGGGGGAGGCCGGCCTGGAGGCGTTTCCGCTCCCGGAGAGCGAGCGCTAGGCTGTTCTTGGCTCCTCACTGGAGCCATTAATCTCAAAGCGGCGGGTGACCTGGATGCCTGGCATTCCTGAGCTGCCGGGCTGTTCCGCTCCAGGCCCGCCCCCCGCCGCTCCCTCCCGCGCGCAGCCCAGAGCGACTGGGACAAAGGAACAGGGGCTGAGCTGGTGGGGCTGAGCCAGTGGCTTTTTTCAAGGCGGAAGACAGGCATATCCCCCTTCTTCCTGCACAGCTTGCCCGACCTTCCTGTCTGCCCTTGGCCCCCTCCCTGTCTCCCGGTTCGTCTCCCACCCCAGCCCAGGAGCTCTCCTCCCCAACAGACAAGACAAGGCTGTGGTTTCATCCTGGTGGCTGGGGATGGCCGAGGCTGAGGCCTTCCAGGCCCTGCCAGGGCCCTAGAGGTTGTGCAAGGCAGCAGGAAGCTGCGAAACAGAAGGCTGGGTCCCCCCACCCCTCCCCAAGGGCTGAGGAAAGCCAAGCAGCTCTTCCTTGTTCCTTAATACCCATGGAGAAAACACAAAATTCCCAGGGAAAATGTCTCTGGTTGACCTCACTTTTTTTCTGGGGTCAGTCAACAGTAGTAGGAACGTGTGATCATTGTCACCAATGCCACCTGCTTTTGGTACAGACCCCCCGCTTTGGCTGCTCTGGTCTGGCCCTGCCCTCCTTGGGGATCTGGCCTTGAACCCTGAGGCCTAGCTCTCTTAGCTCTCTGTCTCCCTTGGGAACCTGAGCCTCAGGTTCTGGGGCTAAAAGATGGGGCAGTCATGGTAAGGCTGGGATGAGAGGCTGCTGCCTGTAAGCTCTGTAAGCTCTGGGCTCTGTGAGCATGTACAGGAAGAGGTCATTGTCTCTAGGCCCAAATCCCTAATCTACTCTCTCTGCCAGCCCTAACGCTTATTAGATGCTAAGTCAGCCCACTGTGGATGCTTCAATTTCAATATTACTGAGCTTCCTCATTTTTTCCCTCCACACCAAAGAGTAAGGCCAGCCTGACCCCAGCCTTGAAAAAAGCCAGATTGAGCCAGAGCTGACCTGGGTTCCCTGTGTCCTCGTCCTGCCCCCAGGGCCCTGAGTAAATGAATCCAACCTTGGCCTACCCAGGTCCCAAGCCTTCACTCTTCTATTCCAGAACCTGTACTGTCCTATATGATAGGTACGTAGCTACATGTGGCCCAGAGCTTGATAGCCACGAGAGCCTCGTGGCTACTGCACAGGTTGGCACGGTATAGAACAATTTTATTACAGCAGAAAATTCCACTGTACCGTGACAGTGCTGCTCTAGAGACAGTGCCTTTGAGTTCATCAGACAGGGCCCAGAGCCCACCCCCTTCCACCGTCCAGTAAGGCAGGCAGCCAACACCCTCTGGAGGGCCAGGCTGCACTCTCAAAGGGCAGGTGCATGGGAGGTGGAGTTCCACCTAGAGCAGCCGCTGGAGGATGGCATGGTCTGGCTTGGGCCTTGCTTGGCCCCACAGTGTGAAGTGGGTCCCTGAGCAGAGTTCTCCTGGCAAGCAAAAAAGGTGGTTTAAAAGTCGGGATAGTTAGGACCTTAGACAAAAATCTTTGGACCACAGTCATTTTCATTAGGCCGCAAAGTGCATTTCATTACGAGCCGTGTTACCTACATCTCAGTGCTCCCCCAGACCAGGGGAGGCAATGTAACACTACTCTGGGGGGCCCTGCATCCACAGAATGAGTCCTGGAGCCCACTTTGAGAGGCCTCTGGGTGTGGGGGCCTCCCACCACAGCCAGAAGCAGCCTGGTCCTTTGGAGGCCAGGCTGACTTGGGTCCCCACTTCAGCAGCACCAGTCACCTGTGTTTCTTCCCCAATATGTTAGGGGTCACATATCCTACCTCGAGGGGCTGTTGAAGGCTTCAGGGGAATAAGACGTGTAAGTGCCTGGCTCGTGGTGCAGCCAATGTGCTTCTTTTCTTCCCGATTCTTCATCCTCTCACTTGAACGGATGGTCCTGCACAGTCCACCTGCGCCTTCTCATCTGTCTGGCCAGTCTCTAGTGTCGTCACGAGGCTCAAGGAATATTGTGAATGTGTTTTGGAAATGGTGACACCCGACACAAGTAGACAGTGTTTGGGGCTGCGCGTGTCCCAGCAGAGAGGAAGTGTAGCCCAGTTACTCCTGCAAGGGCCCTTTGTGATTTACACTGCACCTCCTCCATAAAATGGCAATGGTAATAATAGTGCCTGACTGCTGGGGCTGTGGCAAGGACGACACACAGTCATGCTCCTCCGTGGAGCCCAGCACGTGGCAGGCTCTTGGTGGCCGTCCCTGACCGAGCGCCCCCACCTCCCCACTGCAGGCTACGAGCAGCAGCAGGAGCAGGAGAAGCTGGAGCGGGAGATGGCCCTGCTGCGCGGCGCCATCGAGGACCAGCGGCGGCGCGCAGAGCTGCTGGAGCAGGCTCTGAGCAACGCGCAGGGCCGGGCCGCGCGAGCCGAGGAGGAGCTGCGCAAGAAGCAGGCCTACGTGGAGAAGGTGGAGCGGCTGCAGCAAGCCCTGGGACAGCTTCAGGCTGCCTGTGAGAAGCGGGAGCTGCTGGAGCTCCGTCTGCGGACGCGCCTAGAGCAGGAACTCAAGGCCCTGCGTGCACAGCAGGTGAGCTCAGAGACCCCTCGAGGGGGCAGGGGGTGGGCGGCAGCTGAGGAGGTCAGTTCTGAAGCCCTGGGAGGCCCTGCTGAGATCCAGGTGGAGGCGCTCTTGGAAAAGCAAGGGTAGTCCTGTTCCAGCCTTGCCCCAGCTCCTGCCAGCCACCAGCCTTAGAAGAGGCTTTGCCTCTGGGCTGGGTGCCGACCTTGGGGACTCAAGACCTGGGCTTTGGTCCTCAGCAGCAGCAGGGGTTGGCATCCTTGGTCCCTAGAGCGAGTGGCCAGGAGCCTTGATGCGGGAGACTAGCCAGCTCTTAGGTGTCTCCCCGACATGGAGAGGGCAGATGGTAACCCAGGTCCTGAGTCTTCATCCTCACTTTGGGCTGTGTTAGTAACTCTGGTGTTTACAAACCAGGTAGAGTTCTGTCTCTGCTCTCCACTTTGCCCTTCCCGCAGAAGTAGAGTGACCACAAGCCCTGGTCTGCCCAGGCGGGTTCTGGTCTACACCAGTTGTCATGGTGTAATTGTTAAGAGCACCCCTTGCCCAATTTGGAGGATACTTTCTCGGGTCCCCTTTGCAAAGGCAGGCCTGATCTTTCCTACCTCCTTGGCCATGGGGGTGTGGGGACAGGTGTGCCAGGAATGGCGGCGGAAGGCCCTGTGCATAAGTGAGAGCCCTCGGGCAGGGGTGAGGACCTGTGGCTGCCACACCCTGACCCTCTGCCCCTGATCACCGTGCACCTTTCTCCACAGCGACAGGCAGGCACCCCCCCTGGTGCCGGTGGCAACAGTGGATCCCCGGAGCTCAGCGCCCTGCGGCTGTCAGAGCAACTGCGGGAGAAGGAGGAGCAAATCCTGGCGCTAGAGGCGGATATGACCAAGTGGGAGCAGAAGTATTTGGAGGAGCGTGCCATGAGGCAGTTTGCCATGGACGCAGCCGCCACGGCCGCCGCCCAGCGCGACACCACTCTCATCCGACACTCCCCCCAGCCCTCGCCCAGCAGCAGCTTCAACGAGGGCCTGCTCACCGGTGGCCACAGGCAGCAAGAGATGGAAAGCAGGTTGGGCATTGGCATTGCAGGCCCGGCCAGGCCACCTGAGGTGGGGGGGTGGCACTGTCCAATCCCTGTTGTGCCCTTAGTCCCTGATAAACACCCCTCTGCCCATGAGGCTCAGCAGTCCCTCATGCTTCTGGGCCAATCCCCACGTGTCTGGCACACCAGGCATCACGCACATGTTCTTTCCCAGAGTTCCCACCGAGTCCTTAGTCTGCCCAGGAGACCTTGGCTGTGGAGGTGTCGGATGCCATCCAAGGCTCTGGCCTCTACCTGCTCCCCCCACCCCCAGTCAGTCAGAGAATAAGACTTTCCAACGGAGTCCACACCATGTGCCACCCCAGAAGGAAGGTGGACTAGGTCCCTGGCTTGGGATAGCTAGTATTTTCTCTCCAAAAACCTCAGAGGTCCCATAGATTCTGTTCGACCTATGTCTGACTCAAAAGCACAAGCACATCAACTGAGCCCATTGGATGGTCAGCAGCTCTGGGATATCGTCCCATGGGGCAAGGGTCGTGCCACTGCTGTCATCAGATGAATCCACCCCACCCCTTGACCTGCCTTTGGTGGCGTAAGAAGGGCCCTGTGCCTCATGCACTGGTATTTTCAGGGCTTCGGATTTCAGAACTGTGATGACATTTCTGAAGGCCCCCTCCTGGCCCCTGCTGCAAGGGCGAGAGAGTACAGCCTGGCTCCCAGGTGGGGAGGGGTGGAGGCCACTGGGTTTGCGGGTCTGACCATGTGGGCATGGCCTCTTGCCCCTCAGGTTGAAGGTGCTTCATGCCCAGATCCTGGAGAAGGATGCGGTGATCAAGGTCCTTCAGCAGCGCTCCAGGAAAGATCCGGGCAAGGCCATCCAGGGCTCCCTGAGGCCTGCCAAGTCTGTGCCATCTGTCTTCGTGGCTGCCGCGGCAGGGACCCAGGGCTGGCAAGCTCTTTCCTCTAGTGAGCGACAAGTGGATGCGCCTGCCCGGCTGGCTACAGGTGAGAGGAGGCGGCTGGGAGGCACAGATAGAGGGCTAGGTTGCTGTCAGGCCTTTGCTCCTACAACTGCGGCTCAGAGGAGTCACGGCTTCCTGACCCCTTGCCCAAGGGAGCCAGCTTACACGCTGGCTGTGGTGACCGACCAGCCCACAGCTGTCCTGCTGGCATGAGGGGGCATGCTCTAGTGCCCATCTCCATACATTCCGCACCCTGGATCCCAGCCACTTGCCGTTTAAGCAGAAATAGAGCTTCCTGTGCAGATGTCCCTTCCAGGCAAGCTCCTCTGCTCCTCTGAGCAGATGCCACAGAAATCCAAGAGTCCCCACTGGTTCTAAGATTTAATCCACTAAGAAGGGTTCTGCCACTTAAGAGGTTTGGAAACCAATCCAACCTGATAGTTATTCCTATTTGGAAACAGGAGCACTGACTCTTCATTGAAGTTCTTGCAACTCAAGAGCAACCCGTACCACCTCATGCCCCCACTTAGTGCGGTTAATTTGAAGTGTCCTTCATGGGGCTCCCACTTGTGGATGAGGCAGTAACTGTCAGCCTCCTGCCTTTGCAGCAGACCGGGCCCCTGAGGAGGAGCCAGTGGCTGCAGCTCCCCTCCCTGCTCATGCCAAACACGGGAGCAGAGACGGGAGCACCCAGACCGACGGTCCCCCGGACAGCGCTGCCGTTTGCCTGGGACTGGATCCTGACAGCCTCCTGGGGTACAGCGGGGGCCAGAGGACAGCCTCACTGGGTAAGTCCCCCCTTCCCTGGACTTCTGTGGCGTGCAGGGCTGCGGGCGCACTGGGGTGTGAGCTGGAGCACCAGGCCTTTTGTTCTCAGACCCCTCTGGCTCACTGCACTCCATGGGGAGCCGTGCACAGTGCCGGGCGAGCAGCTGTGTGGGCCACCTCTGTGTGGACGTGAGGGCTGGTTGGATGCACAGATGGGAGGAACTAAAAAGCCTGATTACAGACAGATCCCGAGTTCAGAAGGAAAGCGCCCGTGCGGGAGGCTCTTCGTCTCCTCTTTCGTGGCCTTCCTTACATATTTCATTGCCGATCTAAGCATCTAAGATCATGCAGCTTGGCAGGTGACCTGATGGCAATCTCAAGTTAGAAAAGTTTGTTTAAAAAGAGTCCAAGACAAAGATATTTGAGAAGATGCCTTTTAAATCTTTTCTTCCCTTTCACATTAGCCCTCGGGTGTGGGCCTGCGCTTCACGGTCCCAGAAAACCACAGGCGCGGAAAGAATGCTGCAGCCTCCCTCCCTCCCTCCCTCAGCGCTCCCCCTCCCTCCGAGCCTCCAACCAGTTTAAAGTTATAAATACATATGTCTTCCGCATTGGACGTTGACTGTCTGGGTGGAGAGCTGGGGGCGCTGAGCCTTGTGCTTTGTTGGCCAAGGGGAGGTGGGGACCTGGGCACCTGGGCAGCTGAGGGAGGCAATGTTGGTGAAGGGAGATCCTATCTTAAAAATGTGCCAGGATTTAAAAGGACAATCTTGTAACACTTGCTGGCGTTCGCCTGTGCTCTTGTCTCTCTCCAGACTCTGTTGCTACATCCAGAGTCCAGGACTTGTCGGACATGGTGGAGATACTGATCTGAAGAAGGTAGTGCTCGGGGACTCTGAACCATTCCCTGTCTCCTCTGCCCTCTGCCACTCTCGGCCATTCCAGCAGCCCCTCCAACTGCTGTTGCCCCGCTTTCCCCAACCAGGCACTCATTCCCAGTGACCGTCTGGTGCCCGGGGCTTAAGAAGGATGCTGCAGGGGTGAGGGGAGCTGTGAGAACACCCGCATGCTGAAGACCCTGCTTCTCAGCCCCACTGGAAACCCAGAAGGGAGCTGAGCCCTCTCTGGCCCCCCAGCTGGCACTCAGGCAGGGAGGGAGGGGATATATGGGTTTAGGAGAATGATTTGCCAAGATGGCTGCCCATGGACACCAGGTGGGCTGGTTCAGTACAAAGTTGGCCGTGCTGTTCCCCTGTGGCTAAGTGTGGTCCCAGCCCACCTCATCTGCTCCTCAGCAACTCAGCACCTCACTGCCTCCCTGAGATCACTGAGACTTGCATCTCCGGGGGACTGTTGAGGGTGTTAGCCCTGCAGAAGCCACAGCCTTGCCCCCTCACTTGGAGTGGGTAGGGGCCGTTTGAGTGGACTGAGATAAGCTGTGCAGTTTGTATATAACCCCTTTCTTGTGGAACAGAAGATTGAAGCATGCCGCTTCAGATTTGTGCCCTCTCTGTTCCCCTATCCCTGCCACCACGGTTCCTGTAACGGCTGACTAGCCTCCCAGCTCTCTCCCCCTCTCAAGTTCTTGGCCCATGGATTTTGATGCTGGTTGATCCACATGACGCTGGCTGTCTTTTCCTCCACCTTGAGTCTTGTTTTAAATGCCCGTGGGACCCCTATCACCAGCCTCTTGAAATGGCTCCACAGCTCCTGTCCCTGGGACATTCTGTCGGTTTGGTTATGAACCCTGAGCCAGACGAAATGAGCCGCCACACACAGACATCTGCCATGGAGGGCTTCCCAGCACCAATTCTCTTGAGGGAAACTGGAGAAGTTGCCTTGTTCCCATCAGAGTCTTTATTCCTACCTGGAGGGATTGGGAGAGGGAGCTCTGCTGGTGAAAACTGGTCAGTGAGCAACCAGGTGTGACTCAAATCATCCTCTGAATGGAGCGCCCACGACAAAATGGCGCCCGTGAGGCTGGCTGCTCAAGCTGCTGGTGAGCAGTGCCCTGAAGCAGGGCCAGTGCTTTGGAATTAGAGCAAAGCATCCCGTGACAGCCTGCCAGCAGCAGTGACTTTGACTTCGGTCTTAGAGAGTCCCCCAGCTCAGCCCCAGGACCGATTGGTGGGTTTTAGTAGTTTGTCTTGACTGTTTTTAGTTCTCCTTGAATCTTTGTTTTTGCCTTTACTGTTTTTAGGTTCGGTATGTGTTCTTTTATTCCCATGATTCCTCAAGTTTCCTTTTTAAACATTTGCATTTGCTGGACAATTGCATATTTTTGTAAAATCCCTCCACCCTTCTTTAAAGCTGAAAAATACATTTGGTTCATGTGCATTGTTTACAAAGCAAAAAGAAAAAAGAGGAAAAAAAAGGCAAAAAAATATTGTGAAAGGAAAAAAACAACTTAATATATTTTGGATTAATATTTGGTATTTCTTTTAAAGTATTTTTTGTGCTGTGAACGTTTTCTGCCAAAGACCATGATGTGTGTCTGTATGTTTAAGTTATCGTAAATATTTAAAATGTAAACATGGCTGTTTTGTTATGCCATCCTGTACCAGGACTGCTGCTGCATTCCAGTGGGTATAACAGTATTTTAATAAAAAAAAATAATAATTAAAAGCGGTGTCTTTGCCCAAGTGAGAGACTACACTGGGACAGAAGGAGGAAAAGGAAAGGGTTGAGGAGTTGGCGGGTTACCCGTGTTCTAGTCCCTGAGCACTCTTGGCTCTGAACTCTACCCTCACTCCCCCACCCTGTGCTCCTGATACCTTGGTCCTTAAACATTGGCCAGACCATACCCACAAGTGGCAGCTCAGGGGCACTGCTGCTTCTTGAACAATGTTTTTCTCAGTCTGGGAGGGTCTGGCAGATGGGCAGCCTCCCCACGGAGAGCTTTGTCCTAGCTGGTTTTGTTTGGACTCATGCTGTGGTTACTCCACAGTAGGATTGGGTGTCCAAAGGCGGCTTTATCCTTCCCCCAGCTCCGCCCAGCACAGGGAGTCCCAGAGCCATCCAAGAGCCTGGGCATCATGCTTGCCCTCTACCTGGACACAAGCGGAGGGTGTTTGCGTGCGTGGCACATTCTGGGGCCCTACCTTGTTACCTTGTTATGGTATCACCACTGTTGCCCTTTGTCCAAGAAAGCCTGTCACTCTGATCCATAAAAGAGAGACCCATTCTCAGTCTCAGATGTTAGGGTAGAAACAAAGTATCTGTGTCTGTGGGCCAGTCAGGACAATCAGGTTCCCAGTGAGGATGTGGGCTAGCAGTCAGGCTGACCACGAGGCAACAGGCAGCCCTACCGGCTGTGGACACTTGAGGGGAACAGTTAGCCGCCATGGCTGTGGGTAAAGTATTTTCAGGCAGGTATAGGGACTTGGAAGCAATGTCGATGAGTAACCCAGTAGGATCCTAGAGAACATGTCTTTCTGAGCCAGCCTACCTGCGCACAAGAAAGGGAATCAAACAAGTGCAAGAATTGGGAATATCCAAGGACTTTTTCCAGCAATTTTGCATCCCCAACTTTGATGGGCCCCAGCAGATGGGCAGGTCTCCATGCAGGATCCCCACCCAACACAAAGCCGATGCAGCAATCCGCACGCTGTGGCCACACCAACACCGCAGCCCACTCCAGCCTGCCTCCCACCACCTGGACAGCGTCAATGCCTGTCTTCCTGTTACCAGCCCCTAGCTTAGAGTTTGCTGTGTGGACAGTTTGCTCTCCGAGGATGCAGGCCATGGAGCTCCTGTTCCCACAACTCTTCGCTCAACCACACCAGCCCACAGCTTCATTTGCTAAGACGTGGTGTCCCAACAAAATGGTGGTGCCCGTGGCAGGGCATTCCAAAGGATGCCCTTGGCAAAGACATTCCTGTTCACCTCCACCTGCCCCCAAAAGAGCTCTGGGAAGGCAGCCCACACCTGGGTACAATAAGCCCTGACAAGACTGCCATGCCATCCCCAGCACCTTTGGCCAGGGACTCAAAGCATCTGTGCCTCGTGTAGGAGCTAGTCTGGTAAGAGTCACTTTAGTATTTCCTTGGCACAGACCAGGAGGAACGTAGAAACCATTCCGTGTGCCCAGCACATGTGCATGCATGTGTATTGTTTATGTGTCTGTGCACATGTGTGCCTGAGCGTGTGTTACAGAAAAACATGTGAAGGGCACCAGTATCTTCTGGCTGGTGCCCTTGTAGGACAGTGGGGCCCTCTAGGTCATCAGTGGGTCTGAGGAGCCACTTCTTCTCAGGAAAGGGGTTGAGTAGGCTTCTCAGTCACTTAGAAATTCAGCCTAACAAAGTCGTGGAACTGGTGGAACTGCAGGCTGTGGTGGGGCTGAGCAGGCCCCTGGGGACAGGAGTATTTGCCCATGTGCCCAGGCACCTGTGATGAGGCAGCCTGGGTCCCACGGGTGGCTCTGCTGGGCCCTTTGGAGGCCAATTTCCTCTGCAAGAGACAGCCCTGCCCTGACCTCACCCAGCATCTTCACTAACAGGGCTGGGGGTGTGGCTCAGAGGGGCCCCACACTGCCTGCCCTAGAAGGCTGGAAAGCCACCTGTCCCAGCCATCTCTCTCTCTCTCTCTCTCTCTCTCTCTCTCTCTCTCGCTCCCTCTCACCTCCCAGTTAATTATTAACCCTTCCCCTGGCCCAGGCATGTGTCAGGCTCAGAGGCCTTGGCAAAATGTGCCAAGTTAGGGGCAGTAAATTGGGGCCCAGTCATCCAGAAATGGTGGAAGCCACTTCACTGCCCCCAGGGACCCGAGCTGGAAAGGAAACTTGTTTGCAGTGCCACCATCTTGTTTCCTACTCAGTGAGGACGCAGCCAGACACAGTGGTCCCTGAACAGCCCTCGCTGTGACTGACAGCTCAAGAGGCAGCCTAGAAACCCTGGTACCAAGTAGCGCCTTTACTTACCCACCCTGCCTAGATCCAACGGAAGAGAAAAGCACCACGGCAACCAGGCTCTCCGCATCCCTTTTTCTTTTTTTCCTTTTTTTGAGATATAAATCACATATCATAAAACCCACCCTTTTAAAGTTTCCAATTCAGTGGTATTTTATATCACAGCATTCATTTTAAACCAGCGGTCAAACATGGGTGGTCAGCGAAGGCCCCACCAGTGGGCCATATGGACAGAATTAGAAGTGCTATTTGATCTGGTACATTCACACTTGTCGGCTCCTATTTCTCAGGATGACACTTCGACCTTCCCAGAGCTGACAGCCTCCTTCCACCGGCCCAGATAAGTAGCTTCAGCTTACTGCTCTGGGCCGCAGAGAGGACACTCTCTGCTCTGCACGAGAGCCCTCCCCCATCATACCCCCCTCCCCCCGGCTGCCAGAGCAGAGATTTGGGAAGGAGACCTGTGAGTCCTGTGAACCCTGACCCCTCAGGCATTCACCGTCTACTCGACGTTTTCCAGAATCAAGGAGCATTAGCAGGGATGGGTTCAGTTTTGTGAGGCCTGAAGCTTATATAATTTGGGGATTCCTTTTTAAGAAAAAGAATGCAAAATGGGCAAATACAAAATTAGGGTCTTGGAAGGGGCTTTCTCAAGCAAGCATCTTGAGGCATAAGCTCCATTAACTTCACAGTACATCTGCACCCAGGCATGGGCATTGTGTCTCCCCAAAGGAAAGATTCTCTGGGAGGCACCCATGGCTCCGGCTCAACCTTATCTCTCGCTGATGAGGCTAGAGGCTGGGGACCAGTGAAGCTCCAGTTTTTCCCCACCCAGGACAGATGAAGTGGTGCTTCCAGGTACCCGCCTTAACCAAACCCTCTCCCCAAGGGGCAGCGGTGCCCAAACAAGGGGACCTGGAGTCCAGCAGAGAGATATCACGGAGCCTGGACAATAGGGCTGACTAGCTTGCCAAGGACCGGGGCTGTGGCTGGCCCATGTCTACGCCCTGCTCTCACCAGCCAAGCAATCTCCAGCCCCTAGCCAGAGTTTGGCAGAGGGGAGACCTCTGCCAGTTAGCTCTCTAGGTGCCTGGGGAGCCATGCCACTCCATGGCAGCCCTGACATTCTCTACACATTCTTCACTCTGAGGGCCTGTCAGCTTTCGATTCTGACCTGCCACATGTCACAAACTGTCCTCAGATAAATGCCTCTTGCAAATCCAAAGGCTCCTACCTGGGGCCACATTCCAGATGGTTGGGCAACAGTGTGGACACCTCCCTGCACAGGTCTGCCTCTTCTTGCATTAATTTGGCTGCTTCTCCAGCTCCGGGAGGCCCTGCCCACTCTCTGCTTTGCAGCCTTTCCTTGCTCAACACAATGAGCTGTGGAAATCATCACAGCATGTTGCATCAGTGGCAAAAATGCCAAAATCTCAACCAGAGAGTGACTAACAGCACAAGCCACAGCTACGGTTTGCCCTGAAAACGACAGCAACCTTCTTTAATTTCAAAGAAGAAAAACAGCCTTCCTTCCCAGAGGCTTTTCTCTTAAGGTTCGGGTTCTCTGCCTCAGCAAGACTGACTTCTCTTTACTCCATCCTATTTCTCTGTAAGTAGGTGCCATCACTCTCTCACTAACTCATTCACTCACTGCCATCACAGATGTCTGCAGAGCGCCCACCTTGTTCCCAGCACTGTGGCAGGCACTGAGGGCGCACGATGACTAAAGCAACTATGTGTCCAAACATCTTATGTTCCTATCATCTGGTTCATCTTTACACCTTTGAGCTGAGGCCCGCACAGTGGTGCCCCTAAGTGTTGGCTAGCAGAGTAGTCTTGACAAGAACCGGCCCCCGTCTACTTTTCTGGCACCGGATGCCATCACCTTCCTGTGCACACCCGGCTGCACGGACGCGGGGAAAATGGCCCTGAGTGTACTGTTGTCTCTCTGACCACAGGCCTTTGCATGTGACGTCCCTTTTCTCTGGAAAGCCTTCCTCATCTCTCATCTCCATCTCTTGGTCTGTTTAATTTAAAACTCATGCATCAAAATGCAGCTGGAGCATCACTTCCTCCCGGCAGCTTCCCCTTTCAAATTCCCTGATGTTCCCCAGGACCACGAGGGGGACGTGAGGGGAGACTTGCAGACAGAGCAGACATTACTCTGTGGCTCTGTTTGCTTGACAGGGAGGAGGCGAGAAGGTATAACTGGCCTTTTTGATTATACAGAGGTGACTCCTTGTCCCCGTGCCGGGGTCGCAAGTGGCCCTGAACACTGTTCAGACAGTAGCCCCTTAGTATGTTTTGGGAGAGGGCCCACTGCCCTCCTTCTCGGCCAAACCCCCAGCATTCACTGGAGGTAGGGGAGGGTGAAAGGGACTCTGTGGGTGGAGTCTCAGGGTCAGAGAAGGAGAAGCAGAGCCCCAGGGCTTAGGCCAAGGTGGAAAGGAGGGGCTGGGCAGGCAGCTGTGGGTGTGTGAGCCCAGAACCGGCCCTGCAGGATGGTTGGCCCGTGAAGCAGGCCCCAGCACTGCCAACCACGTGGGGCCTGGGCAGCCCCAGCCGTGGGAACAGCTGGTGGAACCAAACTCCCTCCACCTCTAAGAGAGCCGCTCCTGCCTGGCTCCGCCAGCTCTGGGCTCCCTCCGGGAACAGGCCAGGGGCAGAAGTAGACGCAGAGTGGAACACTTTTTATCAGGAGGACATTCCCAGCCATGCCCTACGGTACTTGAGTCCCAAGAACAACTCCCAGGGTTCAGACCCAGAACAGCCTGGTAAGGACTGGGGACAGGGAGCATTTGCTGCCATCCCACCCCATGTCAGCTGATGATGCTCACCTTCGCAGACCACCTCTTCCACATTCGCTCATTCAGCAAATACCCACTGAGCATGCACTGTGTGCCAGACACTGTTCTAGGTGCTGAGGAGGCATGAGGCAGACAAAATCCCTGCCCTTTGGAACTTGCACTCGAGCAGGGGTGGGGTGGGGGACGGCAACCAGGAAACCCAGTACCTTTGGCAGACTGTGTTAGAACAATGGTTCTTAAACCCATTGTGGCAAAAAGACAGTTTATTTTTTTTTCTAATCTACATTTGGATTTCCGGGCAACGCAAATCGCTATAAATTCTCTAGTATCTACAGATGCCACAGTACAGAAGATCCTAAATGCTCTCTCTCCATTTCTGCGCTCACATCCTCGTACGGCACTGGCACGTGCTGTGCGAGAAGGCGGTTAAGAGCTTTGGGGGAAAGCAGAGGAGGGCGAGAGAGATGAGGTGGCAGGGCTAGGGCGAGAGCTGTAATGTTAAGGGTGGTTATTGAGAAGGTGACATTTGAGCAAAGATCTGAAGGAGGTGAGGGAGAACGCCACGCACGAGTGTAAAGAAGGTGCATTCAAGGTTTCATTAAAAGTAGAGGTTTTTTTACAACTGTGGATTTGAACGGCTGGAGGCCTTATTGCTAGGTGAGGGGCAGAGGGCAGGAAGTGAAGGAGCACTGTGAGAGGGGATGAAGTGGGGATCCCGGGGCAGGGGAGGCCCCAAGGACAACCCCCCTGAGTCCCACAGAGGCTGAAGCTCCCTGAGGTGGCTCCTGTGCCCCGGGGTGGGCCTGGAGCGGTCCATAAACCCGCAGAGCTCCACGCGGCCTCCCCAGCCCAGGCAGGGCCTCCCTGGAGCCACTGTGATCCCGAAGGGGGCCACAGTTTCCCTGAACCTGGTCTCCTCTGCTTTCTGAACCTTCTTCCTTCATGAGCCAGCTCTCAGTGCCTGACAAGAGGGTCACCCAGAACACCAAAGACAGGCCATTCTCTTGGTAAAAAGACATTTTTTTGCCATGTTCAATGCATCTACCTCCAGCTTTGAATAGAAGAGGTCGTTGAGCCCAGGAGGTAATTTGAGGCCTGTTCCTGTGTCCACATAGGGACAGAACCTTGACTGTAGGGAAAGTTCCATCCATCTGATTGGTTTCTGCATCTCACCCCTGCGAATGCGGCACACTGGACACATGGAGATTCCTTTCTCTTGTTGAACACACTTTCACACCCGCAAATGCATACTGAATCATATACACACATTTCCACACCAAACATACACCCAGACTCAAAATATACTCACGGGCTTGGCCACACCACATCTCCCCACAAACTTTCCTAAACTCCCCATCCTAAACTTTCGGGCACGCTAAAGTGGCCGTGCACACTTACACACACACACATGTACATGCTCTTGTGGACCCACACCCACCAAACACGTACCCCCAGAAACGCACGCATGCTCCCTACACCTGGCGACTCCCCACCTAAGAGAGTTTCTATTTGGAGCAAACACACAGCTTCCGCGGTGAGGGGCAGATGTATGGGACAAAGTTCACTTAAGCGTCCAGTGTCTCCACCAACACAGCCCCAGAGGAGCAAACAGCAGGCTTGGCCCCTTCCACTAGGCCTTCAGGAGGGCAAGGCTCAGGTGGGGTCAGATTGGGGCAGGAGTACAGCGAGCTTCTGGCTGCTGACTCAAGGTCCAGAGCAGACAGCCTTGTGCATTCCCGACAAGTAGGTCACAGTGATGAGAAGGCTGGCCTACACGTCGGACCTCAGGTTAGTTGGAAAAGACCCGGGGAAAACCCAAGCCTCATGGGGCAGCAGGTGTTCATCAGGTGCTGCCTTTCATTCCAGCCCTTCCCTACGCAGCCCTGGGAAGCAGGTGTCAGGGGCAAGCAGTCTTGCTGGGTGCAGTGTCTATTGAGGGGAAGAGGGCAATGGCTTCAGAGGGGCTGTAATACGGGATGCATGGGGGAGGCAGGGGGACAGAGCCCTAATATTGTTTGTATTGGCTGCAACTGTGTGTTGAGCACTGTATGGGTGTTCCCATGTAGGACCTTACAGGATACAGTTGTGCCCATTAGAGATTACTGCCTCCGTCTCACAGATGAGGAAGCTAAGCCTCAAGGGCTTACCTAACTGACTCCAGATCCCCAACTAATAAGGGCAGAAGGAGAATTGGAGTCCAGGTCTGTCTGACTCCAGAGCTCAGACTCTTTCTATATCCCCATGTTGAAGCTAAGACTTGCATTTCAAACTGTCACAAGCAAGAGGAGCCTAAGGAGATAAGACAACTAAATGTCCTGTGGTATCTTATATGGGATCCTGCAACAGGAAAAGGATATTAGGGAAAAACTGAGGCTATCTGAATAAGGTATGGACTTTAGTTAATGATAACGTGAGAATATTGGTTCATTCGTTGTAACAAACCGTACCCTACTAATTAAGAAGTTAAAAATAGAGAAAATGGGGTGCATGTACACAGGAATTCTTCATATTATCTTCCTAATAATTCTGCAAATCTGAAACTGTCCTAAAATAAAAAGTTGATTAAAAAAGACAAAAAAATGTTATTTGCCAGAAGCAGGAGGCCACAGGTAACTTACATTCCAAGGTGCAGCCTGTGCCCAAGGCCTAAAAAGGCAGGGCCTCTGCAAAGTGTCTCACCCCCTTGCTCAAAATAAAAGGCCATTTTGGATGTTGTACCACTGAGTTCCCATCTCCTGCACCATCTGAAATACATTCATTGCAGGGCTGTTATATCCAAGGCCACCTGAATCCCCTTCCTCAATGGCAGAAGGCCCCTTCCTCTGAAGCCAGGCAGAGCCAGGCAAGAGGGCACAGAGCTCTGGGGCTCTACAAACTGGCATGAATTGCTGGGGCTCAGCAGGGAGGTCTTGCCAGGTCGGCCTGCTCCCCCCTTGCAGTATGGCCTGGCCAAGCTGGTATTCCCATTTTCTCAACCGTTTCCATTGGAACATAGCTTTCGAGGTATAAGTCTTGCACTTCTTCTGTTAAATGTATTTCTAGTCATTTTATCCTTTTTGATATTATTATAAATGTTATTATTTTCTTGATCTTATTTTAGGGCTGTTTATTGTTAGCGTACAGAAATAAAATTGATTTTTGTATCTTGATTTTGTGTCTTGCCACCTTGCTGAACTTGTTTATTAGTCCTAATCATTTTTTAGTGGATTCCTTAGGATTTTTTAAAAGATTTTTTATTTATGTATTTGAAAGAGAGGGAGAGAGAGAGAGAGAGCACAAGCAGGGGAAGGGGGATGCAGAGAAGCAGGCTCCCCGCTGAGCAGGGAGCCCCACATGGGGCTCCGGCTCGATCCCAGCACCCTGACATCATGACCTGAGCCAAAGGCAGATGCTGAACTGACTGAGCCAGTCAGGCGCCCCCTTAGGATTTTCTATATATGAGATTTTGCCATCTACAAGTACAGTTTTACTTCTTCCTTTCCATTCTGGATGCCTTATATTTAATTTTCTTGACTAACTGCTCTGACTATAACTCAAGCACATATGTTGAATAGAAGTGGTAAGAGCAGATATCCCCATCTCGTTCCTGATCTTACGGGAAAAGCCTTTGGTTTTTCACCACTAAGTATGATGTTAGCTGTGGGGTTTTTGTAGACGCCCTTTATCAAGTTGAGGAAGTTCCCTTCTATTCTTGGTTTGTTGGTTGTTTTCATCATGAAAGAGTGTTGGATTTTACAAATGCTTTTTCTGTGACTATCAAAATGATCATGTGTTTTTATCATTAAATTTATTAAAATGGAGGATTACCTTGATTTGTAGGTGCTAAACCAACTTTCCATTCCTAGGATAGATCCCACTTGGTCATGGGATATAATCTTTTTTATATGGATTCATTCTGCTAGCATTTCATTGAAGGTTTATCCAGAGGAATATAAGACTAGGAAGGCTGGGGCCACGTCTGTCCTGCTCACTGCAGGGTTCTTAGTCCCTGCAGCAGCGCTGGGTACAGCGGGTACTCAGTGAGCCCCAACAAACGAATGGAAAAATGAATCTGCAAAACGCAGGCTCTCAACAGCTTCCAAAGAGCTCACGTTAAAAATAGTGACCATTCCATTATCACAATGTCTGAGTGCTGATCCTTGTAAACCACAGGGGCAGGGAGATTATGAAACACCTGAGCTCAGAAGGAAGCCCTTCCCCAGGTGAGGGGAATTGCGCAGCTTGTCCCCCAGTCCAGAGTATCTCACCTGGGGCCCAGACTCCAGAGGGAGAGGCTTATGGGGACTTGGAGCCTTCCTTCCACATGCAGTTCCCCCCAAGCTGGGGAAACATGGCAAGGTCTCAGGGTGGTGACATGTGCTCTAGGGATCCTGAGAGCAAACGAAAGACAGATACGTGCAGGTGTTAGAGACAGCAGGGTCTTGACTGCTGTGGTCCAGGACAGGGTGTTGGGGGGGGGGCGTTCTGGACACTGCATCAGCCAGGCCTGTCCCCACTGACAGGCCTGGCCTTAATACAACTTCTAAGCAGGTTTTTAAGCTCACCCTGAAACCAGGGCTATTAATCTGAACCCATGGGAGTTGGCATGAGGCTTAAATGAGATAATGTATGAAGAGCCCTTAGCATGATGCCTGGAATAGAGTAAGTGTGCAGTAAATCACTTTTTATCATTATTTTATACGTATCATTTTTATGTTTATTATTATTATTTTTATTATTTTAAAAATTGTTCTAGGACTGGCTCAGTTGGTAGAGCATGTGACTCTTGATCTCAGGGTCATGAGCTCGAGCCCTGGATTGGGTGTAGAAATTACTTTAAAAAAATAGTATATAAAATTATTCTGTCCACTGACAGCCAGAGTCTCTTCATTTTATTTGTAACTTTAGAAATCCCCCAGTAGGTGCCGCTTGGACCAGTCCAAGACCCAGAGAACATGAGGTAGCTGACACCCCCATTCCAGGAGCAGCCATTAAGGTTCCACCCTCACCTCCTATCTGGACACACATGAAACCTTCTTCAGGAGAGGCAGAAACATTTCCCCTTGTCTCCCTGAGTAGGAGTTTCAGGGCCAAGGAAAGCTGTCCTTCCTCTTGTCCCCTCCATCCCCCCCACCATGTGTCAGGTTGGCTTTTGACTCCCAGGGTAAGAACGGTCCAGTCACAGCACAAAGGCAGTGGAACAAGAGGGCACCATCAGAAGAAAGCTAGGCATGGCCAGAGAGCTGGGGCAATGCCTCTGCAGGCCCGCTTTAAGAGTAGATCCCAGCTTCTTCCTTCCCCACGTGGCGGGAATTCCTCTCTGGATTCTGGCATCAGGCCCGAGCTCCTTATCTCCTCCACACTAGCCTTATCTCAGCAATCCAGTGAATCCACCAAGAATGTATGTGCTGCCCTTCCAGCAAGCAGAGAGTCTGCAGAGCTGGCCTTGGGCCCTTCCTTTCCAGGAAGCAGATCCAGCCGAGTGAGCTGGGCTAGGGCTCTGGCTGAAATAGCCCCCAAGACCAGGACCAGCTGTGCCCCGTCAACCTACGTGAGAGTAGCTAAGCATCTTCTGCAGAACCACATTCCAGACCATTGCGCAGACGCTACCAGTGGTATGGATTGCGGTGTGGTTTTGGCCACAGTTCACTGAGACCTTGAAGGAAATGGAAAAAAAAAAAAGTAGCAACAACAGAGGGACCAAGGCACCAAGGGACATGAGGCATGGAGGGTGATGGAGAGTGGGACCTGGCAGTGAGGAGGCCGTGAATGACTATTTGCAAATTTTCATGGCTAGAGAAGCTGTCAAAGTTGTTTGTACAAGGATGTTCTTTACAACATTGTTTATAACAGTGAATACTTGAAAATAAGTTCAAGGTCCCACCACAGGAGAGAGATAACTAAATTATGATTCAGCCATGCACAGGTAAAATCTGACAGCAGAGGTGAAAGGGAAGGGAGGAGAGAAGGGATGTGTTGGCAGAATACATAGGATGTTTAGGGCAGGGAAACTATTTTGTAGGATACTATAGTGGTGGATATGTGTCATTACACATTTATCAAAACAGAATACACACCACCAAGACTGAACCGTGATGTTAGCTACAGACTTAGTGAATTTATGATGTGTTCATAGACGTTCATCAATTATAACAAATGTACCCCTGCGGAGGGGGATGTTGGTAAAGAGGCGGTTATGCATGGGGTAGGGCCAGGAGGCATATGGGAAATCTCTGCATTTTCTTCTCAATTTTGCCGTGAACCTAAAACTGCTCTAAAATAATAAAGTCTTGAGAAACAAAAACAAAAAACCCCTGACAACTCACAGGTTTTGTTTGGCTTTAAAGGAGAATGGGATTATTTGCCAACATTAAAAAGATTGAGAGATTTTGTGGGAAAAAAAATCCACATGTCCAGCTTCTCTTGAACACCAGAAACTCCGGCAATTCTAGGCCCCCACGTCTGCTTGGTAAAACTCTGACCAGAGTAAGAAGCAGCTGCCTGCTCCCTTTAAATCAGGAAGCCCTGCAGGTGGCTAAGGTTTCTACCTGGCCAAAGCCAACTGCGCAGTTTCACACAGTGTCTCTCGGATTTGGGTATAGATCTCCTGGTCATACTATTCTCTTACTTGAAATATTCACCTCGTTACCCCCAACCCTCTGCCAGGCTAATTTGTTTCGATCCTGTAGGAATTCTGTTAAATGTCACTTCTTCAGGGAAGACTTCCCTGACTACCGCAGACTAGGTTGGAGCATTCTGTTTTATGTTCTCGTTGCATCCTTGTAAAACTCTTCACTGCTGTCACGGAAGTATTTGTGACCACTCTCCCTAACAGAATTATTCCCCTTCATAAACTTAGAGGAAATGAGGAAATACAAAATGACCATTAGAATACCAGATCTCTGCAGACAAGACCCACCCACAGATATTAAACTTAGTGGGCAGAATGGCTAAAATTAACAACTCAGGAAGCAACAAGGATGTAGAGAAAAGGGAACCCTCTTGTGCTGCTGGTGGGAATGCAAGCTGGTACAGCCACTCTGGAAGACAGTATGGAGGTTCCTCAAGAAGTTAAAAATAGAGCTACCCCATGATCCAACAATTTGCACTACTAGGTATTTACCCCAAAGATACAGACGTAGTAAAAAGAAGGGGCACATGCACCCCAATGTTCATAGCAGCAATGTCCACAATAGCCAAAATATGGAAAGAGCCCAGATGTCCATTGACAGATGAATGGATAAAGAAGATGTGCTATATCTCTACTATGGAATATTACTCAGCCATCAAAAAGAATGAAATCTTGCCATTTGCAAGATTTGCAATGTGGATGGAACTAGAGGTTATTAAGCTAAGCGAAATAAGTCAGTCAGAGAAAGACAAATATCACATGATTTCACTCATATGTGGAACTTAAGAAACAAAACAGATGAACATGGGGAAGGGAAGGAAGAATAAAATAAGAGGAGAACAGCGAGGGAGGCAAACCATAAGAGACTCTTAACTGTAGGAAACTGAGGATTGCTGTAAGGGAGACGGCTGGGGTGGGGTGGGGTAACTGGGTGATGGACATTAAGGAGGGCAACTGATGTAATGAGCACTGGGTGTTATTGCAACTGATGAATCACTAAACTCTATCTCTGAAACAAATAATACACTATATGTTAATTGATTTTAAATAAAAGAAAAAGAAAAAAAATAAACTTAATGGGCAAAAGTTTAAGAGGAAACATGTCTCGAAGTGTTCTCCCCCAAACAAATTTTTATTAATGACAAGAGGGAAAATAGTAACTTCAGAGTGGAGAAACCTGACAGATTTCGTCTTAAGCTAAGTGACCAAGATAACATCTCCAGCAGTAAGACATACTGACATCATGTACCTCCTGGTATCATGCACCGAGAAGGGCATATCACTTCTGTGGCCTCCTTTCTGATAATGCATAACCTCAATCTAACGGTGAAAAAAACATCAGACAAACCCAAATTGGATCTTCTACAAAGTAACTGACCAGTAGTCTTAAAAAGTCTCAAGGTCACGAAAGACTGAAGAATCGTCACAAATTGGAGGACACTAGGGAAACATGACAACTAAATGTAATATGATACACTGGATTAGATCCTGGAGCAGGAGAAGGATACAAGTGGAAAAGGAAGTCCGTACTGAGTAGTACAGCACCATGTTAATTTCTTGGTTTTCAGAATTGGAATACAGTTGTGGGGGATGTTAATGTCCAGGGAAGTTGGGTGAAGGGTGTATGAGAACTCTGCATCATGTTTGCAACTCCTCAGTAAGTCGAAAATGGTCGCAAAGTAGAAAATCACAAAAGTGTTTCTGTAATTATTTGCTCGATGCCTGTGTCCCCTGATAAGCTCTAAACTTCACAAGGACAGAAACTGTGACTACACTGTCTTTTCATCATTGCATTCTGGGGTTCCATAAAATGTCTGACATGTAGTGAATATTCAGTAAATACGTGCTGAGTAATACACTCATAGCTGTTGACACAGAAAAAGTCTGTGGCATAATTATTGAGCGGGAGACATAGGGCACAGGACGGCACATATAGTATGTCAATATTCATATAAAGTAAGAGACTGATGATTTACAAGCCAACGTTGACTGTAGTTGTCTCCGGAAGATAAAGTTACAGGTAATTTTTCTTTCTTCTTTTTACTTTGTTATATTTTCTGAGCATATTTAAAGGTTCACAAACTGATTTAATGGGCAGGAAACAAAGTGTGTGTGCACACATACCTACAACCACATCTGCATTTCAAAGCCACAAGCATCATGCCTGGCAGCTGGGGAGCCAGACCTCCAGAGCTGCGGAGAAGCTGCGCAGATCTGAGCCCGGGGCAGTGGTGACAGCAGCTGGTGCCGGGAGAAGTGCCAGCAAGGTGGGCGCCCTCCCCTGTGCTTCTCAGCTTCTCCATTCTTCCAGCCAGCAAGCTCTGAGCAAAGCTTTTGAACTAGTATATTAATTTCCCAGGGCCGCTGTAACAAGATGCCACAAGCCAGGTGGCTTCCAACCACAGAAATGTATTCTCTCACTCTTCTGGAGGCTAGACGTCTGCAATCAGGGTCTCAGCAGGGCCATGCTCCCTCCAAGGGCAGTAGGAGATGATCCTTTTGCTTCTTCTTAGTTCCTGGTGGCTCCTGGCAATCCTTGCCATTCCTCGGTTTATAGCTGTATCACTCCCCTCCCTCAATCTCCGCTTCTGTTGTCACATGGCCTTCTTCCCTGTGTTCCCTCTGTGTCTCTGTAGCCAGATCTCCTTCTTCCTTCTCTTATTAAGACATCAGCCACTGGATTTAGGGCTCACTCTAACCCAGTATGACCTTATCTTAATTTGATTCTATCAGCAAAGAGCCTATTTCCAAATAAGGTCACATTCACAGGTGCTGGGTATTAAGATTTGAACTTATCTTCTTGGGACACATAATTCCACCCACTATAGGAACTGGCCTGTACCCATTATCTATTACTGTGCAACACACCACCTCAAAACTCAGCTGCTTAAAACAGCAACCATTTTATCAACTCACAATTCTGAGAGTCAGCAATTTGGCTGGGCTCAGCTGGAAGATTCTTCTGCTCGTCTCCCCTGAGTCATTAGTGTGGCTACAGTCTTCAAGTGGCTCTGCTGGGGCAGGCAGGCCCCAGAGGACCTTATTCATGGCTGACTCCTGGTGCTGGCAGCAGTCAGGCTAGTAAACCCCGAGAAGGATGGCATGTATCTCTTCATGTGGTCTCTCGTGCTCCAGCAGGCTAGCCCAAGCGTGTTCATATGCAGCTTGGCGGACTCTAAGAGGACAAGAACAAAGGCCGCAGGGCCTCTTGAGGTCTAGGCTACTGCATCCTAGTGGTCAAAGCAAGCCCAGATTCAGGGGTGGGGAAATAGACTCCAGCCCTTCATGGAAGAAGCAGCAGAGTCACACTGTAAGGGGCATACACATAGGGATGGGAAGAGTTACTGAACCCATTTTGCAAAGAGCCTACCACAAGCCCCAAGTTCTGGGAGGAAAAGATGAATAGATGCAGGCCTTGCCCTTAAGAAACAAGTGTAATCCTGCTGACAATGCACTGGAGAAAGTCCTTGTGTGAGAACAAAGGTCGTGCACCCCCTGGCACATGTGTGGGGAGGGAGGAGGAGGTGATAACTGAGCAGCCCCCTGGCCCACGAAATCCCAGGTCAAGGACCCTCTCACCCTCATCTGCTTCTGAACAATGACCCCCATGCCCTGGGTCCTTAAAGCTCACCTCAAGCTCAGATAATCATTGCCAGGAATCATGGTCTAACCCCACATCAAGGATGGCATGATCTCAAATCCCCAACGAAGCAGCTATGTCCTCGTGGGCAAAGCTGACGGAAGCAAGAGAAGACTGTGCAACAAGAGGGTTGGTACAGAAATGGAGCAGAGCCTTGGCAGAGTCCCCTCTTCCCTCCCTCACAGGCCAACACTTGCCCTTTTCTCCAGACTGCCCACGAGAGGTCTAGCTGCCCACATCTATGTGGGAGGAGAGCCTTCAAGGATACACATATCATATGCCATATGGAGGTGGAATCCTGGTGGCTTTTATTTACTGAGTGACTTTGAGCGTCTTTCCTCATCTGTGAAATGTGGGGTGATAGGGGTTTGGTAAGAGTTAAAGAGAATGATTTGCAAACACTCCAGAAGCTATACCATTGTCTACAAGGACATGTGCTGCTCTTGGCTCATTCATTCATTCATGCAATGTTTAACTTTGTTTTGTCTGCCCAGAGCGGCACCCTCCTCCTAGAATCTGCTCTTGACTTTTCTCCAACCATGTGCTCTGAATGGGAACTGCCATCTTCCTAGATGCCCTCCTCCTAGCGACTGGTTCAAGGATGGGTGACTGGCTCAAGCTGAGCCAATCAGCATTCTTCCCTGGGGGTTTTTTAATGTGAGACTTAGTTCCCCCAAAAGTTTGGAGCTAGAAAGTTCTGGTGATATTGGTGGACATGTCCCTCACCACAGGGAAGAAGTAGAAGAGGGACAGGAAATGCAAGTGAATCCTGGAGCTGTGTCCACTGCTGGTTCCAGTTGTCTCTGAGGCCCACCTACATCTTCCACTTCCTGCAGTTATGAGACTTTTCCCCAAAATATTTCTTTTTGTCTAAACTTGTAACTCAAAGAATCTTAACTAAGACAGTTGATTTGTTCAATGTTTATTGAGCAACTCCCTTTATCCAACCCTGGAGATACAACAGAAAAGACCTGATTCCTCTCCTCTGGGAGACCATAGTCTGATGGGGGGAGTGGGTACAGGAGACAACAGGCAGTGCCATGGGGGCTGCCTCAGAGTAGGCATGCTCCACTTTGCTTGGGGGAGATGCCTACCGCAGGCCTTAGGCCTGTCGGTAAGTCTCCCTGATGATGGAGGAGGGTGAGGAGAAGATGGGGGACATTTTAGACAAAACCTTAACATGGTGTACAAAGACACAGGATGTGGATCAACACAGCCCCACTGGGAAATAGAGGTGTTTCCTGGGGCTGGGGCTCAGGTGGAAAAGGAGGCAAGGTCGGATCCGAAGGGCCTGGTGGACCAGGCTGCAGAGCACAATGGAGAGGGCAGTTGCTAAGGAGCTGAGTGCCTCCAGGGTCATCCTTAGCTGGTGCGAGGTGCACCAAGTGAGGCCAGCGGCTGGCAGGACTGCTCACAGGGTGTTAGAGTGGTTACTCAGTTTCCACTTATAGCCTCCATTTCCCAGCTCATACACCTGGAGGTAGCCAGCAAGTGGGGAATGGAATTCGGCCACGCAGGCAAACTCAGCCTCCTCCTGTACCCTCACGCCTGGGCCCTGCTATCAGGACATGGGGGCCAGTCCTTCTGTACATCCTGCCCCCACACAGTAGCAGGCACCAGCCAGCAGTCACATCAAGGTGGGCTGGGTTTGCTGTAGGTACCGTGCCCTCTGCTCCCACAAAAGCTTGGAGCAGACTGCCCTGGCAACAAACACCTCTGCTCGCAACTTCAACAACAATAAGCGAGCCCTTTGCTTCACATGGAAGGGAGGCAGAGAATGCAGAGGGGAGGAGCTCTCTGAAGGACCCTCAGCGCACAGGACCAGAAAGGTGGTCTTCTGGGGACCCGAGCCTTTCCTTGTGTGTGCAACTCAGCTTGCCAAGCAAAAAGGCCTTCACTCCACGGGCAACCAAGAGCTCAGCCCACGTGGAGCCCATGATGGGGTCATAAGAACAGGTGGTCAGCTCAGTCAACAGGACTGTCTGGACACACACGCCCAAAGTCGCGATCAGGGGTCGGTGAACATCACTGGGAGGAGATGCGAGGAGCAGGAGTAGGGCATAGGTCAAATGACCAGAGACTGTGAGGACTCAAATATACATCCTCTGGACCTTCTGCCACACAGAACCCCACTTGCCCCCCTAGCTCCCACAGCACCCCATTCAGCCTTCGGCAGTAACAGGTATGTCTGATGCTATAAGCTGCTTGTCCACCAGGCTATGAGAGCCCTGAGGACAGGGCCTGCCATTCACACTGCAGCGCTGGCTCTAGCCTAGGCTCGGCATGGGGCAGAGGCTGGGAGTGGGAGTTCTCGGTGAGTAATGGACACTTCAGAAGCTCTCACAAGAAACTTAGGAGAACCAGCAGCAGGTGCTGGGCCAGCACAGCCCCAGAGACTAGAGGGCAGAGTCTCAGACAAGAGAGACAGGACACGCAGTGGATTCAGACCCAGAGAGGTTGGTGGAAACTAGCTCTGGGAGGAGAGGGACAAGCAAGGCCAGTCTGCGCCCCAGCAGTGTCCCATCAGAAGACACCCAGAGCAGGGAGGACAGAGATGCAGGGAGGCGATCCTGTGGGAGGGGGCCCTGCAGAGGCAGAAGGGATCCACAGGTGAGGGGGCTGAGGGCAGAAAATAGGGACCCAGGGGCCTGGGCCCCCATAGAAGAGCCCTAATGTGACAACATGAAAGATGTCAGTCCTGGCCAGGACATTTCCCTAACACCCATGATGATCAAGGCTACATTCAGGCTCAGTGAACCCCAGGACCAGGGGTGGCTGGAACCCATACTTAGGAAGGCTGGGGAAGCTGGCTCCTGGTAGAGCCAGGTGTCCCTTGTGCTCAGATGGGTGAGCACACTGCGGGAGCCTGCAGGCTGAGGAGGGAGTTGCTGGGGGGGGGGGCTGTTACCATGGGTCCTCAGTGACCTGGTTAAGAGTGTGACATGTGAGCCCACTCAGCAGTGCACTGAGCTGGTGGGGGGATGGGAGGGAGGCGGGAGCTGTGGGGCTGCAGGAAGGAACTGGATGGGGTCAGAGCCCCTCTGCTCCCAGAGCAAGTGGAGAATGAGCAGGATTTATGGGCTGCTGGGTGGCCTCTGAGTCCCAAGCACTGGAGCAGAGAGAAATAGAAAGTGAGTCACCAGAGGGGAAGAGTAAGAGGGAGGCCAGAGAAAGGGGATTGGGACCACATCCCAGAGGGCCTCCCAGGCCGAGGCCAGAGACCAGTGCCGTCCTGCTTGCCTGGAGGGCACCAGGGAAGGATTGGAAGCAGGCAGTCGTGCCGGCAGTTTTGCATTTTAGGAGGAGCTGAAGACTCACCTTATCAGCCCCCACCATCCCCATCCCAAGGCCCATAGCACTAGGCACCATGGTATTTCTTAGGGACTCTCACCTCAAGCTCCCAACAGGGACCTAGGGGAGGGCTAGGGGAGGTAGACATGGCCCGGAGAAGGCAAGTTGCCCATGGACAGCTCAACCCCTGGGGGCACCCACCCCAGCAAATTCCCTACTGGGCAGTGACCATGGAAGGGATCAGGCCCAGGCTCACCCAGACCCTGGGCATGGGATGAAGCGTGACTGTCAGGCCCCGGGCCTCACCCAAAATGGAATCCCTTTTAACAGCCCATTGGCTTCTTGAGGCACTGGGCCCGGCCTGTAAGCCTACCCCATCCTGCCTGGCCCTTCCAGCCCTGGCTTCCCGTTGGGCTGGTCTGGCTGAGCTAGAAGGCCCCAGGGCCCCATTTCAGGCCCTGCCCTCACCTGTACCGCATCAGTCAATGCTGCTGCCTGCCTCCCACCTCAGGCTTAAGGAGGGGCCAGTGGGGCCTTGAATACCCACCGGCTACCCAGGGCTCCCTGATCCCATTACCTGTCAGGCAGTGTGAGCTGGGTTGTGCCTCTGAGTACCGTTCTCCCCCATCTCTACCACTGCTCAGCATCTGCCAGGGATGCCAAGCTCCCAGGACCCACCTCAGCTGAGGACCATACCACAGCCCCTTTGCACTGTCCCAGCTGATAGAAACCAAGAAGATGCTCAGCTGACAGAAACCAAGAAGATGCTCAGGGCAGTGTAGGGAGGATCCCCAGCCCCTCCCCATTACACAAGTATCTGCCCCCCACCCCACTTGCTCCCTATGACAAGGCCGAGCCATAGTCTGAGGCATTTCCTCCGTGCTCCTGGGAAGGGGATTTTCACCATGTGGGGCTGACGTGGGGACAGGTGATTCATCACTTTCAACAGCAAAAGGATGACACAGCCTACAGCTCCCTGCAGGAAGAAGGGAGGAAGGGAGAGAGACACCAGGAAAGAGTCCAGTGGGTGTGAGAGGGAACAGGGAATCACATGGCCAAGCTTCATTTTCGGTACCTCCTCTAATACTGAGCCAGGCACCGGTGGTGCGGCAGCCCTGCCTTGGAGGAACTCAAGCCGGCAGGAGGCGGGTGATAAACACTCCCAGTGTGTGAAACAGGTGTTTCTGCAGTAGGATGAGGAGGTTCTATAGGAACTCAGAGCAGAGATCCCTGACCTGGGAGGAGCCAGAACACCTCATGCAGGAAGAGCATCTCAGTTCAGTCCTAGAGATTGAACTGGCCGGTTAATGATGGGGAGTGAGACTGGAAGGCAGATGGCCAGGGTGAAGGCACGGAGAGCAAGGCATGGGGAAGGACCAGGTGGACGTTCCATGTGCTAGAGAGAGTAGGGCCAAGACAGCATGAACCCCAGGAAACACCTGCGGCCTGGAAGGGGGCTCTTTGGTCAGATGGCCGTTGGGTAGTTTGAGGGGATGATTTCTGCCTGGGCTCCTGGCCATGCTCCCCGGGATCATGCCCTTCAGAGTACTCACTCCTATTTCTGTCCCACGAGCCCTGGACCATAACGCTAAGGCTAGAACCACAGGAGTGTCCTGTTACTTCTTCTGGGGACCCCCAGCCAAACCTGCATTTGCTTTCCTGGACCACATAAGGGACTAATTTTGCAAACAGGCACCCTGAAGTTTAGAACATCCAAGGAACTTGCCTGACGTTATGTAGCATATCAGGCACAGAGATGGTCCAAGCCTGTCCGATGTCAGAGCTCTGGGCAATGTTAATAGGTGTCCTACACTCGTGTCACACACATACACAACAGGTTCCCTGGTCATGTAAACTTGGGAGGCTGGGTTAAACTCAAACAAGGAAATTCGGGGTCTTGAATGTGCTAACCGGTGATATACAGCATGGAGAGATTCCCAAATGCGTTTGGCCATGGAATCCTTCTGCCCTTGCTGGAGCTGTTGTCTCCAAGCAGCTCACCTAGGAGCCTGCTGGTCTGGACAGTAGAGTCAGAGATCGAACTTTGGAAGCTTCCGGGCTTATACTTTGTGCATACTCACCACATGCTGTTCTTGCATTTGGGAGGCTTGGTTTGCTGGGGGATTTTACATGAGCTTGGGTAGAGCAGAATGGAGAGGCCAGGCTCCCCTGACCCCAGCCTTCACAAGAGCTCTCTCCACTCTGTGGCCTTGGATCACCTGTCTGTGGGTCAGGAAGGGAAACCCCAGGCAAAAGAGCCATTCCAGGTCACCAAAGGCATCAGCATGTTTGGGGAATGCTTTCAGGAAGTGGCAACATTTTCTCTGTGAAGGATGAGTGGGAAAAGAGCAAAGGCACAAGGGAAGAAGCCACATTACAGGCAGCACCAAGGCCATTGGGACCAAGGCTGGGCGGGGCCAGGAAAGGGAGCTGGTGCTGGTAGTGGAATCTTTGAAAACTATCCAAAAGAGATTTGGACTTGAATCTAGGGGTATCAGAACCACAGAAGTTGCCTGAATGACTTGATCAATCCATAAATAATTTCAGCCTAGAATCATTCCCAATCATTCCTTCCTCCCCGTGAGGTCTCAGGACCTGCCCCCACCTCCCCACCACATGACCTCAGTCACTACCTATGACCTCCCAACTCACCCCTGCTGGAGGGTGCCAGCTCTGATCCAGCCCACGCCACTTCTAACCTCCTCCTCCTTCCCTGCTATCTCCTTGGCCTGGTGTCTCCCCTTGGTCCCCCACAGATGGCCTCGCATTGCCCTAACAGAGAACCTTGCACGGGCTGCTTCCAGGGTTCTTCCCTTCGGAGCAGACTCCTCAGGGGAGCCATCTGCAGCCACCATCTCCCTGCTCACCAACACAATGAAAGAAGTGTAGTGACTCTGGGGTACCAAGCAATGTCTAGGCATCAAGAAAATGCCGGTGGTGGCCCCCCTGCTCCAGGGAACACAGGATAGCACTCTCTCCTCGGCTCAGTCTGCTCTCCATCTCAGCTTTCCGGGAGCTTGTCCCTGGCTCTCTGGGAAAGGGACACATCAACCAGGCCAAGGACTGGCCCTCGTGGTCAGCCTACCCAGGATTTTGGACCCTTGTTTCGCCTGCAATTGGCAGATGCCAAAAGCCATCTGTGGGGTGAGGGTAGAGACAGAAGAAAGGGGTCTGACTGGGGGCATCAGACTGCATTGACCTGCTGCACCCACCTCACCCTTGGGATGTACGGTCCAGATGGCTGGGTTAAGACTGCTGTCCCCTCTGCCCTCGGGGCAGTACTGGGACAGGGCTGGATGCCTCCAGGGCTCTGACTGATACAACCTTTCTTTCATGGGTTAGTCCTTTGATGTAGTGTCCTCCTATTTCCGAGACATGGCTATTCCAATCTCTACTGGGATCCTGGGGACAGGTTCCTTTTACACAAGCCACGCTCACACACACCCCCAGCACCAGACACCCGGAGCACTCTTTCCTTGGGATTCTCTTTCTTTGGCTTCCACGGCTTCCACGAAAGGTCAGAAGCCTTAGAATCTCTTCAATCTGCTGACTGATTCTCTGCTGGCATGTTAGGTATTTTTACAATTGTTCTAAAATCCCATTATCTCAGCCTTCTGAGCAGGCTCAGTGACTCATCCTGGCTGAATCAATGACCAGCCACCAACAGGTCCCCTGCTGCCCTCACTCACAGGTGTGACAGAGAGCCCGAGGGCTGTGGAAGAGATTTCTGGGTCTTGCACATACTCTCCCCTCCTGAGGCCCAGACCATGAGGAAAACACAATGATAACAAAATTAGAAAGGAACAGTCTTGACCACATAGGATAATTGTAAACACTGAATGGCGTTTCAAAGAAAAGCAAAAGTAAAATTATAGGGTTGACAAGCTGGGAGGAGTCCAGAGATAATCTTGCTCATTCTCTCTAGCCAGCACTTGTCACATTAGTAATTTTACACTTCACTGTGTTATTATTTGCTTAATTCACTCAACAAATATTTACTGAGCACTCGCGACAGGCCAGGCACTATTGTAGCTGTAGCTTGGGCTACATTCGTAACAGAGCAAAGATGCTGCCCTCTGGGTGCGTACATTGCAGGGGAGGAGAGGTAGAGACAGACAACAGTGCGTGATAGTCATATCAAATGAAAGCACAGAAGACGTCAGAAGGTGCAAGTGCTAGGGAAAACATTCAGAAGAGCAGGGTAACATTCAGAAGAGCAGTGCTGGGCGGGGGGGGGNNNCAAGTTGTAGCTTTCAGTAGAGCTAGCAGAGGGGACCTCTGGGGGAGCATGGCAGTAGAAGGGGAAGCTGGAGTGAAGGCCTGCAGGAAGAAGAGGCAGGAGGCCAGCTGGCTAGAGCCCCGGGGAGCAGAGGGGAGAGCGGCGGGGCAGGGAAGGGATCATGCAGGGCCTGGTTCACTGTCACGACTCTGGTTTTTATGAAGATGAAATGCAGAGCACTGCAGAAGAGGGTAATGACATGATGGGACTTCACACTTGTCAGAGCCCCAGCAGGGCAGGGTCAGTCTGCAATCTCCTGCCTGGGGAAGGGCATGGTACCTGCCAAGAGCTCAATAAATATGAAATACCAGTGAAATGAGTGAATGAATGAATAAATCCAAGAGAGAGATTATGCCCATACCTTCCCAGAGAGATAGGACCCTGAATACTTCAGGACAAATATGTTTCCAATCTGGTCATTGTATTTGGATCAGAGATTCATGTCCTATATACCTCAGGAAGGTTTTCAAAGTTCTCATACCCAGACCCCTCCCCCCTAAATCCTGATTCCCAGGTGGGGTGGGGCCCAGCATGAGTATGTGAGTCTCACAAAAACCCAGCCCCAAGCGAGAAACATCAACGTAGACATTCCCAGATACTTCCAAATAGTCAGCACCTGGCATCGTATCCAGCCCCAGGGCACACATTAAATGAATGAATAAATGTTGACTGAATTCATGGGTGTCTTAAGTGCCTGAAGAGAGCTAATTAATTGCCCTTTTCCATTTTCAACTCAGATGTTTGGAATCCTGTAAATAAAGAGCTTTCCAGAGAATGAGAATCCAAAGGCCACTGCTGTCTGCTGTTCCTCCCACCATCCCCCAAAACGTGCCCTGCCCCTACCTCTTCTCTGGGGCTCTTCCCCTTCATTGGCTTCCACTTGATCTGTCCTAAGTGAGGGGGAGCACGGGGCGGGGGGGGGGGGGGCTATTCTGAGAGGGTCACAGGGATTCTGAAAGCTGATTGCCTTTCATAACCCAGTGTGTTTCTGAAGCACTTGGAGTGGGCGGGGCCTCTCCGTGGATGAGAGGGTTGCTGGGGAATGAGACTTTACTAGACAGCCCCAAGCTCCCAAAGGAAGAGGGTGCTGGGTGTGGGGAGTAGAGGTGTAGGGCCTGTGGAGGCTTGGAGCAAGGCAGCCATTCACTTCCCTTTCCTTGCACAAAGGGTCCACCCACATTCCAGGGACAGGCACAGATTCTTCCTGCAGGAAACGCTGGGGCTCTGAGGACAGTCCTGTCCGCCCCTGCCCTTCTTGCTTCTCCCCATCTTGGCCAGCTGCCTCCCTCTGGAGCCTGGGGCCTCCGCTCAGGGCGTCTGGGTCTCATAGATTCCTGGCCTCTTGCTTGCAGGTGTCGGCTGCCAGAGATTTTTGCATATAAACAGTAAAGGGCCCCTTATTATCTTGACATACTTGGAATAAGTACGGCCATTTTTTTTTTCTCTTCCCAGAATTAAAAAAAGGCCAGAAATTCCACAAGACTCTGACTCAACTCTATTTTCTCCTTCCTCTTGCTTTCCCACCTCTACCCTCATGACCTTGAAAGAGCAGCCCCAGGAGCCTGCACTCTGCCTCTGTCTGAGGTTGCTGCCACATGTGGTGGCCATAAGGCACCCCCTAACCCAACCACCCACTTTGCCCCACTGAGGCAGCAGCTCTGACCCACAGGAGAGTGGGTAGTGATTTGCTAAGGGCCTAGCACTAAAGTCAGGCAGCCTGCATTTGAATCCTGACTCCTCCACTTATCAGCGGTGCAGCAAATGAGTTCTGTCTCTGCACCCTAGCTTCCTCCGGTCTAAGATGGGTGTGTCAATAGTTTCTTTCTCTCAGGCGGACTGTGAGGATTAAGTGAGATAATGCACAAAGAACAAATCACAAACAATAGCTCTAACTCCTGTATTCTCATTAGCATTGAGCACCTGTCATATACCTACTACTGTAGAAGGTTCCAGGCCCTCAGAGGCCGCCTCATGGAAGAAGTAGTTGAGAAAACAGAAGCTTTAGGCTATACAAGATAAAATGGTGTTCGAGACCAAGGAAAGGCAGGGCTAACACTTTGCAAAGAGATGGATTTCACAGAGCAAAGAGACCCTTGCAAAGGTTTTGAAGGTTGAAGAGGAGTCCTTTAGGTAGACAAAGGGGAAAGGACATCACAAGTAAAGGAGACAGCACATCCTAAGACTCAGAGGTCCAGCCAGCAAGCTGGGTTTGGAAGTCCAGAGTGCAGGAATCTAAAGGGGGAAGAGGACGAGGGCGACAGGGAAGCTCTCAAGACCAGCAGAGTCCCATCCTAGAAGGCCTTGGAGACCTTGCCAAGGAGAAGTCTAGACTTTTCCCTAGAGGCACTGCCCCATAGTTCAGGGTTTCCTTTTAGGAAACTCTCTGGCTGTAGTAGGAGGGGTCGGGGGCAGACTCTGGAAAAGACAGAGGCTGGGTCAGAGCTGGAAGATGGACGCAAGAGGGTAGGGCAGTGGCCCCCAAGCTTCAGTCATTCCCAATCCCAACTATTATTTATGTAATATTTCCCTTTATGTTAGCTCATTCTTTAACTCTTTGTTTTACCATTGTAACAACTGCTTCATTTTTTCCCTAACATATATGTAAATCCTACACTCTTAAAATGAAAAATGTATGTCCACTTGCCACTGGAAATCACTTCTTTGCCCAGCAGGGGCAACTGCCTCAGGCTTTGGGAGCCATCAATCCTGCTGGAGATCCTGCTAGAGGTAAGAGGACCTGAGGCTAGGCCATGGCAGAAGGAATGGGAGAAGGATCTGCTCTGTGTGTTGTCAGCCAGGCTGGCTTCCTAAACCCCTGCTTCAACCTTCAGGGCCTTTGTGACATTGCTCGGGGGCTAGAGAGTGCGCACCCCGGTTACTGCTCTGAAAACAAAGACCAGACAAGCCTCCCTGCCCCTGCTAGCCCGTGGACTATGGTCGTTATTCACTCATGTGGGCTCCAGCTCAACCTGGAGCAAAAACAGGCAAACAGGCTTCCCTGAGAGTGAGAGAGATTTAAGCAGACCCAAGGATGACTCAGTTGTGGAAGCCTTTGTGGGCAACTGCTTTGTGCTGTATTAGTGAAAAATATGCAGGGGGAGGGAGAGAGAGGAGGAAGATAGGAAGGCAAGAAGGAATGCATCATCTGATTTATCCTTCCAAGAATCTTGTAAGGCAGGAATCATTGTACCCATTTTACAGATGAGGAACCAATCTCAAAGACATTAAGCTACTCTCCAAGGTCATTTCTAGTAAGAAATACAACTAAGCTACTAGTCCAGATCTGTCTGACTTTAAAGCCACCGCTTTCTTCTAAAAGCGTTAAGGTTCAGAATCACACCACGGTAGCATAGCAACTGTTATTTTTCCAAAATCCCCATTCAGTCTTCTCTTGTTCATGTGTAAAAAATGTGCATATCTTCTTTTGTTCACCTGGCATTATATCATAAACATTTGTAATATTGCTAAATAGTCTTTACAAAAATCACTTTTACATAATATTCCGCCCTGTGCACATATCATGATTCACTGAGCCATCACTGAACATTTAGGTGGTTTCAACATCTCAGGATTATAAATCCTCCCCACCCCCACCCTTCCCAAGTCAGGCTCCCCTGGGATGAGTCAGGGCTCCCGCCTGCCCTACGTCTGGAAGGTTACATAGGT
This sequence comes from Ursus maritimus, assembly GCF_017311325.1. Taxonomy (NCBI): domain Eukaryota; kingdom Metazoa; phylum Chordata; class Mammalia; order Carnivora; family Ursidae; genus Ursus; species Ursus maritimus. Next base: position 27,918,545 of record NW_024424453.1, read on the forward strand.
CACTGGAGCCTGATCATACCTGCAGTGGTGCAGCCAAGCACTCTAGTGTCTCTCGGAAGGTGAGATCTACTCAGAAAGTTGTGTCCTCTGCCCGCCGCTGACACTCTGCCAAGCAGGACATGGCCTTGCCCCTGCTACTGCCCCCCATCCACTCAGGTGACAAAACCAGAGCTAGTTGTGGACTTGGGGCAGGAGCAAAGGCTGGTTGGGGTGAGTTCTTGCTACTGGTGAAGGCAGCCCCAGGCGCAGACATCTTAGGAGCCAAAAGGCACCCCCACGACCCCAGAATTGTCAGCAATGATCCTAGCAATGGGATAGGAGCCAGACCCCTGCTAAGGGTCTGGGGCATTGCTTGGTCCCCGTTCCCTTGAGAGGTCCCTTCCAGAGAGTTCTCAGCTCTCTGCCCCTCAGGGAACACAGCCACATGCCAAAGTTGGCTTCCCAGCCATTCTAAGATAGACTCCAAAAGCAGAAACGCTCCTGCCAGCAGGCATGCACAACCGCCTAAGGTGAATGGCCGAAGATCACATTTTCAGGATGCTTCTCTGTTTTATCTGTTTGCAAAGCAGATATTTGGGGAGGTTGGGCTCAGAATTGCTTCGCGGTTGCCAGTCCCAGGGGAAATGGTTCGAATTCTTCACATAGTTGGAGGGCCGTGAGGCAACAGAGAGGATCCTCAGAGGCCTCTCCCGACCCAGGAAGATGAGCCACCGCCTTGGCATCTTCTCTCCTTGGACTGCTTCTGGTGTGGGACACACTGGATGTTCTTTCCAAGAAGGCAGGGTGGTGGGAAGTCTCTAGGGGGGCTATTTGGAGGAGAGTCATTGCATTACTTATACAAGCCCAGGACAGAGAGTGCTTCCAGAGGTCATGTTCTCCATACCCCTGCCCAGGGCAGCACAGCCAGTGCCTGCAGAATTGGCCTTTGGAGATACTCACAAAGAGTTAGTGACAGTGGCTTTCTTGAGCCATCAGGATTTCTGTTTTTTTCCGAGTATGTTGCTGGTTTTTTTTTTTTTCCTTTTAATGAAAGAACATGTATCCTTTTAAAAACAAAATCAATGAAGTTTTTTTTTAAATAAATGAAAAGGCCTCAGAGTCAGGGCATTTCATCTTTTGCCTTGACTGTGAGCCCTGGGGTGCAGCAATCTTTCTTGTCAGGAAATCATGTCACCCCGATCTACCCCTTCCTGTAGCTGTTCGCATACCCTGCCAAGCTGCCGAAAGGAAGTGGAGGTTGTAGCCTCCTCGGTCATCCTGTGGCTGGGGCACATTCTTCATGGGGCACACTGGCCAGCGGCCAGCAGCCACACCCACAGCATTCTCTGAGATGAGGAACAGCACTTCTGAGACCCCTCAACGGAGACAGCCTCAAAGGCTAGCTGGACTTGATTCAGGCGCCGCTCATGGCCCGGAAACGCAGGGAGAGAAAATCCCCTTCCGGCACCAGGTCCCCGCTCAGCTGGGAGGTGGAGATGCGTCCTCAGGAAGCTCGGCCCTGAGGCCCATTGCAAATGGCGCTGTCCTGGTTTATGGGCCTTTGAACGGCCATGACTTTCACTGCTTCCTTCAGAGCTCCCGGAAAGCACCAGAAGGGCGGCACTGACGGCAGAGGGAAGGCCAAGCAGCGTCGTGTGGCCTGGTTGACCACCCCGTGCTGCTTGACGAGAGACTGCAGGGAAACCCTCCCGGGAGGCTGATGCCAGGTGTGTGGGTGGGATTGAAGAGAGGCCCGGGGCCCCTCCCTGGGGTGGCTACTGTCCAGGAGGAGAGAATGAAAGGCATGCTTCAGAAGTGTCAGAGCCCAACAGGTGTGTGTGCCCGAGGGCTGACGGGCTGAGGGCTCTCACGCTGCCTGTCCTTCCCGTGGAGCAGAGGCTCTCAGCCCTGGCCGCATGTCACACGTCGCCTGGAGACCCTTGGAAACCCCCAGTGCCCAGGCTGTATTCCAGACCAAGTCAATCAAACTCTTTGGAGGTAGGACTCAGGGATCAGTGTTTCTTTAGAGCTTCCAGGGAACTAAAATATTCAGCCAGGATCAAGAACCAATGCTTTAAAGAGAGATCTCAGGCGTCCCAGGCTCATGAAACAAAATAAACAGAGCTCCTCCTGTGTGATTCATGGAGCCGCCTTCTCCCTAGAGGCCCTCCTTGCCTTCTAGTCTCTCAGATTGCTGCCCTTCTTCAAAACCCACCCCAACCCCCCCTTCCTGAGGCAAGTCCTCCCTGGCTGCGGCAGGTGCAGTGAGCATGTCCTCTGAGGTCCTGAGGTCCCCTGTCCCCTAGGACCTCTGTCGCTTAGCGTGCATGGCCATTGGTTGACCAGTATTTGCCTTGTTTACAAATGAGGTAACCTGTGCGTGGGGCAGGTGCTCTGTGGCAGGTTATGCTTCCTTGTGACCCACCAACCTATCACCTACCGCCACTCACTGCCTAGAGGAGCTGCTTAGTAAGTATTTTGGGGCTCATTTACATTCTATTGTAGTTCAACATTTCAGGCAATCTTGGTGAGAGAGTTGAAACAATGTCTGATACAAATTAGTGGTTTTAATGTTGATCAGTGATTGTGGTCACGCAGGTGAGTATTGTGGGCAGCAGCGGGTGGGAATGGCTGCAGGAAGAAAGGCCAAAAAAAATGCCTGTTAGGCTGTCTTCTAGGAATGTACGCATAAGGCTGTAACCAGCCCTCACGTGGCCCCGTATCTGCACCAAGCATCTTCAAAGCCACGGCTTCCATAGGGTGCTGGGCAGGCATGGGGTGCTTTCTAATGAAGAGTCCTTGGAATATTTATTGCAGTTTCTTAAGGAAACTTGAAGAACTGAACCCACCCTTTTAATTTCCTCTCTACCTACCCCCCTCCCTGCCCCGTACATCACATCTGAGGAGCTGATATGCCATCTAGGACTTGAGGAGTAGAGAGAAATGGGAAGGGTGTTCCAGGCAGAGACACTAGCAGAGGGCTCAGTGCTCACTGGGTTCTCAGGATGGCCAGTGATGCTGTGAGTGTGGAAGGAAGAGAGTGAAGGATGGGGGTGGATAAAAAGAGGCTGAAAAGGAAGACCAGAGCCAGTGTAGGCGGGGTCTTGAATCACAGGCTGGGGGTGGACTCCAGGATTCACCATCCAAAGCATAAGACCAAGAGGTGGTATAGTGGGGGTCCCTCTGGTAACACATAAGGGTAGACATGAGTCAGGGCAGGACAGCAGATGTGGGCAAGGGCGGCACAATCAGGACCCCCTGTGGCTGCCAGGTAAGATCTTTCTGAGCCCCATGCCTTCAGGTGTGTTCTCAGGCCTGGGGCCAGCACTGGAGGTGCTCCCACATACCTTACCCAAGAGACCCTTCCAGAGGTCCCAGCCTGCCTGGCCAGTCACCTCCAGACTCAGACCGTCCACTCCACACAGCTCCTCCAGCCTCTGAGCTGAGATCAGAATTCCCCCAGATGTTGGCAGGGCCACCCTCAGCTGCCTTCACTCTCAGGCCAACATTTCTACTTATGTCCAAGACCAAGGACATTTATAGTCACCACCACATAGAAAACAAAGAAGCAAGTCTTTAGTTAGATTCAAACAATATGAAATCTATTTTAGTGACTATTTAAAACAGAGGAATGGCTCCTTAAAGTCAATTTTTACCAAAAGATTTTTGGAGTCTGGGCTGCTTGCATTTTCCAGGAAGCTGGTGCTGAGATGGAGTTAGGAATTCAAGTTACTTATGGGGGGAAGAGGTAAACCCTGCGAAAGAAGAGGGAAAAAACAGGGTTGGAGCCTACAGACTGCAATGAGGCCGGACATCTCTGCCAGTCCACCAGGGACTGCTAGAGGAGTCTGGTCATGGGTGGAAATGTAGAAACTGCTGAGCCCTTTGCTCAGTCACTGGCCAAGGCCACCCCAAGAAGAGCATAAATTTGGTCTGAAAGCTAAGTGGACCCTGCAGGAGCCCACAGCTGTAGGCTGCCAGTTGACCATGGCTTTGCTGCTGGGCAGTCCTTGCTTGGAGAGAAATCTTCCTGTCTGTCATGGAGCCTGTCCTCTCCCCGCCTCCAGTCTGAATGGGCCACACCTGGTGTGTGTGAACCCTTTGCCGCATGTCCCCTTCACTCTCTCCATCACCTTCCTTCCCTCCTGCCTCACTGGACAAAGGGCACCTCTCTCCAAGGATCCTGTCTGTCTTCTCCCTCCCTGTACTTCCCAACATGGAAGCCCTTCCCTTCATTTATCTCCTCACAGTATTCTGCCCAAAACTCTCCGCTACCTGGGAAAAGATCTGTATAACTTGAATCACCAAGACTCATCCTCCTAAGAGAGAAAAAGCTCAACATAAGTCACAGATGTAACCAAACAGAAAAATGAGCAAAAGATATGAATGGATGGCTTATGGAACAGGAAATACAAGTGGCCCTTAGATGCAGAGACGCTAAACCTGACTCACTGTAAAAGAAATTCAAGTGAAGACTACACAGAGATACCATTTTTCACCTATCAGATTGGCAAATATTAAAAAGTTTGATTCAGCACAGTGTTGGCAGGGAAACAAGCACACTCACAGGTGGGAATGTGAATTTGGTAAAGCTGGACGGAAGGCAACTTAGCGATAGCCCTCTCAGTTACAAATTCCCATGACCTTCAAAAGGCAGTAAAATGGAATGGCTCAGAGAACAGACTGGAGCGAAAACATGCTGTGGTCCAAACCCCAGCTGTCCAGGTCACCTGACTGCTTCCTGCCTCAGTTTTTCTCATGGAATGATAGTAGTACCAACCTCTGGAAATTCTTTTGAGGATTCAAATACATTAATTATTGTGACGCACTTACCGCAGTTCCCAGCTCTTAGTAAATACCATGCAAATGTTAACTATCATTATTATTAGTTGACCCAGCGATGTCACTGCTAGGAATGTATCCTACAGATACACTTGCACATGTGCTAAATGAGCGTACCCTGTTATTCATTGCAGCACTGATGCGACTGGGGAAAACTGGAAATAATCCAACTATCCATAAACAGGCTAAATTAATTATGTTGCATATGTGTAATGCAATACTAGGTGGATGCAAAACAATAGCAAAGAAGTTCTGTAGAACTGATCCAGTGGGTACAGAATACTACCGTAAGTTTTTAAATAAGGAATGGTATAAACACAAGCCCACATTGCCTTACCACAATTAGGAAATTCTCTATTTTCAATTTTCTTTTCAATTATGAAAATCTCTAAAAAAAAAAAAGAAAAGAAAAACAGAAGTGGTTTTTAAAAAAATAAATTTGGCACAAACACATTTGGTAGCAAAACCTGAACTGAACTGAAGTCACTAAAGGCTGATTATGGCTTTATTTAACCTACTTGGTGTAGAAATATTAGCATGTTTTATTACAGACTCTGTTGGGGTTTGACACACACTACCTTTGTATACTCCTTGACTTCTGAATTCCCAAAAACACCTGCCCCAAAGGGTTCCAGATAAGGAAGTATGGACCTTTATTCACCTTTTCTTTTTCATTAAAATATCTCTTGATGCACAAGAAACTAGTGCCAGTTGCATCTAATAAAAGGAGCTGCCTGGCTGTGCAACAGGAACGTGAGGGGCAATTTTACTGTATTTGAATCCAAGAATTTAAAGAGTCTGTGGACATCTTACTTATTCAACAAATAAATCAATACCACGAAGACCTCCTCAGCCCAGGCCACCAGGTCATCTTAAAGCCTGAACACCCTCTTACTGGCATCTCTGTGGCAAGCTGCCTGGGAAACAGGACTGGAGGGTGGGGGCAGGTGGGACCAGAGCCTCCTTTCTGACTCACCACGCTGCCCCGGGTGCGGTGGCAAGGTCTCCTCCCTACAAAAGTAGAGATAATGAGAGTGACTCAATGGCGGGCACTCCGATGGGCCGATTGGCGGGGAAGCCATGTCCTCTGGCCGGCATCTTCCTGCACGCCTTTCCTTCTGGAAGGGCAGGAGCCACCCTCCAGACTCCTCCTCTGTACCACTCCCAGCAGAGACCCCATGCCAGGGCATCCCCGTGGATGAGGGTCAGGGTGGAACGCAGGGTGCATGAAACATCAATCCCACAGAGGATGCACAAGAAGTTCTCCCAGCAACCCTATTTTCAAGGGTGAAAATTCAGAACAAGCCCCATGTCAGTGTGATAGGGGGATAGTTAAATAAGTCCAGGGAGTGGATAGACCTGAATGTGCTGGTACAGAATAATGCCATAACCTAGTGTTGAGTGAAGAAAGCAAATTGCAGAATAATATATATATATATTATATCATAATATATATAATTAATAAATTATAACACATATGTATGATGACACAAAATTACATATATAATCCAACAAGGACACTTAGCCAGCAGAAAGAGGGAGGAGAAACTAACAGATGAATGGTGTTCATGCATAATAAAAGAAGAAAAGTAGTGGCAGATGGGCAAGCTGAATGCCAAGTGCCAGTCTAGTGGGGCTGCCCAAAAGAAGCCTGCCTGTCACACCCAGGAGACTCAGGAATCAGGACACGGGTGCTGTGGAAGGAGTTAGAGTGGAAAGCAGGAGCAATTACACCCTGCCTCCCTCCCCAGCTGGGCAGCAGCCTAGCTCATCTCCGTCATCCAGAGGAGATTGTCAAGAAGTTAAACCCAAGGGATGCTGGATATAGGAGCAACAGGCACAACAGGGTGGGGAGGGGGACGACTCAGCATTGAAAACCAGGGATTGAGTGAGAGTCGACTTGTGAAGGGCAAACCTACCAACCCCTTTCCCCCACACCCCCAACCACTGCCAGCCAGTCACCCAATGACGCCTGTCCTACCCACATGGACCAGGGGACCATACAGTCCTCAGAAGAAACTAGATGACTTCAGAGAAACAGACCCCCCCCCCCAAAACCAAGCCCTGGGTCTTCCTACCCCCCTGCAGTGAAGCACAACTCTACCTAAGCACACAGAGTTTCCAGTTAGACTTCCTTAGCACCCCTCTTGACTTATGAACAGATATGTCAGAATCACCCATTCTGGAGAAAACCCCCAACACAAAAGACAGAAACCACAACAAGGAAACAGAATAAAAGTCGACAATGGATAATGCACAGAGTAAAAGAAAACATCAAGAACGACAATAATATCTTCAGAGAGGTGAGAAAATGGCTTCCATGAAACTAGATCAGAATTGTATCTTTTTTAAGGCAGAGGAGAAAAACTCTTAGAAATGAAACATGTGATTCCAAAATAAAAACGGACAAGACTTAATGGAAAGATTCGGTGGTGAGAAAAATCATCCAGAGAGAAGAATAAAAAGAGAAAGGACAGGAGCGAAAAGATGCAAAAACCAGGCGCTTAAACAGAAGGCCCTCTGCATGGAAAGCAAGCACAGAGGGGAGGAGCAGGAGGAAATGATATATAAAAATATCACAGGAAAATGGCCCTGGACCAAAGGACATCAGCTAAGTGCCTGTCAAGTAGCTAGAACAATAAAGGAGGAAAGACCCACGGCAAGACAAGTGGTGGTGAGATTCCAGAACTCCTGGCGTGAAGAAGGGGCTTAAAGGGCTCTGGCGGGAAGACAACAGGGCATGTATAGACCAGTGGGAATCAGGGCGGGGAAATCTGTGGAAGAGTGGGGCTGGGTCAGTGCAGGGCTGGGGGAGACTCGGGAATTCATTCTTCGGCTGTTTACTATTGAGATGCTTCTTCAGAGGTATAAGCAGTTGAATGTAAGAGTCTGGAATTTTAGGGGGGGTTAGTGCAAAGTTTTCTTCTTTTCTGTGTGTGTGTGTGTGTGTGTGTGTGTGTGTGTGTGTGTGTGTAGGAAGCCTCCCCAACCCCTTACCCATGTAACAACCTAGTGCATATCCTTCCATATACTTGTCTCCATGCCTATATATATATACACACACACGTATGCAAACAGATATACACATATACACACTTATATCTATATACAGACACACACACATATAAGCACACCCATATGTGTGACTACATAGCAGCACCAGAATGCAATTCTTGGACCTCTGTCTGTAGTGTTTGCACTGAGTCCAGGCTTCCCCAGACAGTGACTGAGCGGGGCAGGGACAGGAAGGCAGGCCTGTACCCAGGCCACAGGACTCCAAGAACCTGGGACTTGTACTCAAGGACTCCCCATCCAGGGGCGCCTGGGTGGCTCAGTCGTTAAGCGTCTTCAGCTCAGGGCGTGATCCCGGCTTTCTGGGATTGAGCCCCACATCAGGCTCCTCTGCTGGGAGCCTGCTTCTTCCTCTCCCACCCTCCTGCTTGTGTTCCCTCTCTCACTGGCTGTCTGTCTCTCTGTCAAATAAATAAATAAAACCTTAAAAAAAAAAAAAAAGAAAGAAAAAGGACTCCCCATCCAAGTTGAAGAAACTTTCTTAAAACAGCGCTGTGGTTCTCGGCCTGACTCTCTCACAGCCTCCTCTAGCAAACTCCCCATTGTTTACTCATGGGAGTTTTTCCCAATAAACCTCTTGCAAGTCGGATCCCATTCTGGTGACTGATTCTTGGAGGACCCAAACCAACAAAATATATATATATACACAAATAGGTTTTTAAATAGTCATTTTACCTATATATATTTTTCTTCATCTTGCTTTTCTTACTCATCAATAGCTAATGAAAATTTACCACTGATATATCTCTGGTTCTTTCTAATGGCTGTCTAATATTCCTAGAAATGGAAATATGCACTATAACTTATTCAGCGATTTGCTTATGAGTGGACATACACTTGGATTCCGAGTTTGGACACTGTGGACAATGCTGCAATAATTATCATTATCTTGTATAGATATCTGAGGACAGATGATAAAGAAAGGATTGGTGATCAAAATATACTCACACATAATTTATACAAGTTATGATATATAAAATTATTAACCTTATATAATAATTTTCATTGATGTTGCCAGATTGATTTTTTAAGGGCTATAAAAATGCACATTTCTATCACCAATGTTTGTGAATATCTCTTTCTCTGCAGGCCCATTAGCAATAAGTATTACCAGTCCTTTCCATTGTTTTCAAGCTGACCTAACCATTTCACTACTAGTGATTCCTTGTGTTTTTTGGCTCTTTCGAATTGCTCTCCCATAAATTGCCAGTATTTCTATTGGGTCATTTATCTTTTTCTTGTCATTCTGTAGAGGTTCTTTGCACCCTCTGTACTGCTTTGTAAATACAGTTTCCACTTCTCTTTATCTGTCGTCTTTGTGTTATATTCTACCACAAAAAGTTTAAAATTTTAATCTAGTTAAATGTGCTCATCTTTTCTTTCATAGCATCTGGGTTTCCGGTTATTTGTCAGAGCTTCCCCCCCCCCCAAGTCTTCATGATCCAAGAAGGCTGCTAGAGCTCTAGCCATCATCTGTATTACAGGCAGCAGGATGGAGAAGGGGACAAGAAGGGCACTCCACCTCCCTTTGAAAGAAACTTCCCAGAAATTTCCACATGCTGATTCCACTTACATGTCATTGGCCATGACTTAGTTACACAGCCATAGCTAGCTGCAAGGAAAATATTGTCAGGGCTGTCTTTGGGAAATGCAGTCTGCCACACCCACACTTAGAAAGAAGGGCACTCTTGCTTTGTGGCATTCAACAGACAAGCAGAGACCACACGCTGCTAAGGGTGGGCTGGAGCCTGGGAACCCACCTCTTAGCAGAGAAAAGGTCTCTCTCTTGGTCCCCACAGGCATGATGCTTAAGACGGTAGGCCTACTAAGTCACAGAGAGAGCACTGAGGAGGGTCTCAGTTCTGAGGCTTGCGTGAGCATCATCCCAGAGTGGCCACAGCTTCCAGAGGCAGCAACTCCGCCTGGAACACTCTATTCTCAGTGCCTTCCCCAGGGGACGGGCAACAGGTTTGTGGCTGGGTGGGGAATAGCTAAGCCTACTGGCATGCAAGGCCAATGGCTTCTGAACTCTGGGAAATACCACTAGGCACTTCCAGGCAGATGGGGGCTTTAGAGAATTGCTTATGATTCATGCCAGTCTGCCTGGGGCAGGGCGGGGGGAGGTCAGAGAGAAAAACATAATATTGGAAATGCTTTCTCATTCCTTCACTCAGTCACTCACAAGGCCACTTGTCATTTGCTAAGGGCCCAGACAGGGGCCAGTCACATCTACCCAGGTATTTCTTGCGCGTTTTCTTCCTATTTTTCTGCTCTGTAGAAAGAGAAAATCACCCACGGAAGAGGTAGGTCAATGGACAGCAGCTGGCCACAAAAAATAGAGAGTGAGAAGTTCAGCCTGGAAGGAGCTGAGAAGCAAGATGCCAGCATGCCATGCTCAGGGTGAGGAGGATTCTAGCACACAGACTGCAGGCAAAAGCTGGTTCCATCTTGCCCCAAATGGGTCCTCTTCTCGGAGTCCCCTCACCTCACTAGGCTTTGCCTTTCTCATCTATAAAGTAGGAGGGGTAGTCCTGGGCCTTCCCCCTCGCCAGCCTTGAGAAGGGGTTGATCCAGGCAGTCCTTCAGTCTCTCACAAGTCAGAAAGCCCGTGATTAGCTATGCTGTTCAGACTAGCATGCTGTGCTACAATTCTCTTGTTTTTTTTTTTAAATGTCTTTAAGAAAAGTATACAGTACTATAGATTCACTGTTAAAATAACCAGGAAACACAGACAAAAAGTAGGCCATAAAAGAGAGAAAAGAGCCATTCACGTCTTAGGTTATGCTCTTACGACTTCCAAAATCTGAACATATTTTTGATAGGACCATAGTTTATATATGGTTCTGTAATCGCCTGTTTTTCACTAAACAATATATGCCATGAGCTTCTTTCTATGCCAATAAGCTAGCCTCCATGACACGTTTTCATGCCTGTCTGACAGTCTGTCGATGCTGTATTCAATTCCGAACACAGGATCCGTATAGCACTGATGTTTGCTTTCCCTCTGACCCAACAGGCCTAGTGCAGAACTGTGACGGATCCTCTCTTTATTTAAAATGTCACTCTTGGGGCGCCTGGGTGGCACAGTGGTTGAAGCGTCTGCCTTCGGCTCAGGGCGTGAGCCTGGTGTTATGGGATCGAGCCCCACATCGGGCTCCTCTGCTATGAGCCTGTTTCTTCCTCTCCCACTCCCCCTGCTTGTGTTCCCTCTCTCACTGGCTGTCTCTATCTCTGTCAAATAAATAAATAAAATCTTTTAAAAAAATAAAATAAAATAAAATAAAATGTCACTCTTTTGTTCACCATGGACTGATTTTATCTGTTAAAATACCATGTCTCTTGACTCTGGTGGGTTTTGGCACCCGTTATGTTCTGCACCCAAGGCAAGAACCTCACTGGCTTCCCCCTAGTCCCAGTCCTATGTCACATGATGAGCAGTCCATACTTTGTATCCCTAATTGTTGGGATCCTAAGATTGTTCTGATGCTTTCAGTTTATTTGTCTGTATCTGCAGCACCCAGCCCAGTGCCTGACACCTGATAGGCACTCAGTCTGTATTTGTTGATGAGTGAATGCACGAATGAACTGGTGGAGGAAGGAAACACCACAATGATCATTCTTGTGGGGAAGGCCAAGAGAGGAGTGTGAGAGGTACAAGCCCTGATGAATAAGAAAGCACACGTGTCCACCACACAGAGGCCAGGAGAGGAGGTGGACCAAGTCACGTGGGTGTGGGACAGCCATGTGGTGGGCCAGGGAGTTCTCTCAGTGAATGCACTGCACAGGCCCACCTAGAGCCCCCTTTGGAGGTCCCCACCATTTCCCAATGGAGCCATCACTACTCTGGCCTGGCCCTGGCCCAGACAGCTGGAACCAAAACACTGCCACGTCCCCACTGTGGGACTAGCACATGGTCACGCAGAGGCACCCACACCCAGCCCCAAGAGCCTCCTTCACACGGGCTGACTCAGGAGCTCACTTGGACACTGGGCTGCAAGCCCACTGGCTGGGCCACTTCTCTTGGGGCACCAGGACTGTGCTCCAGTGTAGAGCTGCCTCTCCACAGCAACGGCAATAAGGGATTTTCCCAGCCCTAAACCAATGCACGGAACTCTAAAATAACAAAGCCTAAATCCAAGAGAGGAAATTCTAAGAACATGAAATAAGTCAGAGCAGCAGAGGTGGTTATTTATTTTCCATGGTCTGCCTGGTTCTCTGCCTCCCTGCCCCCACCCCAAAGGCTGGGGAAGAGGTCCGGATTCAGATGTCAGCACCACAAAGCTAAAGGAAACCCATCTTCCTGTGTTTGCCAAGGAACAATGCTGGAGAGGCCATTCCAAGGCCTGCACTTTTCCTCTGTACAGAAGAATTTAGGTCCCAGGGCAATCCTGGGAGGGGGGCCTGATAAGGAATTTCTGCAAGTAAACATTCCTGTTCTATCACTCAGGGATGTTTGGGACATATAGGCTATGATCCCGTGCAGCCTCCCATGTGCACGCAGATCCGCCCTGACCCACCCCAGGTAAAGATCTAGCAGTGGATTTGGAGCCCTGGGCCACCCTGCAGCCAAGGAACTGAGAGTCAGGTCTCATCCGCCTCATCAGTTTCTATCTCCCAATGCTGCTTTCTGTCCTCCCCCTTCAGCTCCTATCAGGCTTTATCACTCCTTCCCTGGACTACTGTCCAAGCCCAGCCTTCCTGATCCTGACCCTTCTTGCTTTGTTCATCCTATCTTCAGCCAAGGGTCACCTTTCCACACTGCACCTCCCGGGGTGGTCCTTCTCCGCTCCAACCCTCCACACCTACAGCACCAGGTTCCCCAGATATATTCTGGGGCCTTCATCATGGCCAGTCACACCTGTCTTCTCTCCTGCATGCTCCCCCTCCTCAATCGGGGAAGGACAAGAAAACAGGAAGTTCCCTGACCAGACCTATATCGTCCACCCATTGGTCAGGCACCTCCACAGAGATGAAGGGCTGGAGGACTGCTGCCCTTTTCGAGGCAGAAATGTTTGCCTTAAAGGGAAGAGAAGGAATCAGTAAATCAACTAAGGTGTTGAAAGACCAGCCAATGTTTATTGAGCACCTACTAGGTACTAGGCTTCGTGCCAGGTGCTTTAGGGGCCTTATCTCTGTCTCCATGATACTCCAAGGCAGCATGCCGCGTCCCAATTCTCTTTACACTCCTCACAGGCAAACTACTGGGCCTCCTGCAGAATGGGGCTCCATAAACCAACAAATATTCTGAAAACTGAGGTGGACACTCTGATCCTTGGTGTGACTCAGCTAGCCATCTGGCAGGCACTTTCAGGGAAGGCAAGCCCAGACTCTGCTTGGGAGCCACTTTGTTCCCTTGGTCTCCGCATACAAGATTCCCTGTGTCTAGAACACCCTTCACCCTCTTTGGGTCTAACTCCTATTGGCCTTTCAGGTCCTTTTGCAGCTTCCCCTGGGAAGACCTCCTGGATCTCCACCCCAATCTGGGTTATTCCTCTGTGTTCCTTTCGGTGTTTCAGCAACTATCTCCAGGATCAGAATGTCAGCTCCTCAAGGTCAGGACATGCCTAATTCACCTCTGTGTCCACAGAATTTAGCTCAGGGACAAGCACAGAGCAGAGGCTCACTAAATATTTGTTGAATGAACGAAATGCTTACTCTTGGGTATTCAGTCATTGCCAGATTGGATCGCCTTTTTCCTTGCTCTCTCCAGGCCTTGCCATCGGCAATATGCCCTAAAGACATCCTAGAGTCTGAATTCTGGGCACCTTAAAGCTGGTGGCAGAGAGGGTCGGTCCCGTCTTCTTCTCGGTGCCTCAGTAAAAGGCTTGTGGTTTCCCTCCTTTCCTAAATCTCACTTGGTCTCAAAGTACCCCTGCCCAGGGCCTGGAGCTGAGTCCGCTCTGGCCTGACAGCCCTCAGGGCCCTGTCCTCCACCCGGACGTGCTGCTGGTTCAGTGCGGTGGCAGAGAGGGGGCCTCTCCCCAGGAGCCGCTGCTTGGCGTTCTCGACGGGAGGGGACCGAACTTGTGCGTTCAGGGCGCGTAGTGAACACGCTGTTCACATTCCTGCGCCGGCCGGAATGCGGACAGGGGACGAGCCAAAGGCCGCATTCCTCCGGCCGCTATGGGAGCGCCGCCAGGGCTCCCGCCCCACCCCGCCCGCCCCCGGTCCCGCCTCCAGGCCCCGCCTCCGGGCCCCGCCCGTCGGCACGCGTGGCCCCAGCCCGTGCGAGCGCCCACTGGCGGCGGGGCAGCCGGAGGCGAGCAGGCGTCCCGACCCTCCACTCCCCGCCGCCTGTTCCGGCGCTCCGCACTTCTTCCCCCGCTCTCCAGCAGCACGCAGCCGGACTTAATGGGTCTGAGAATGCCCTCCTTTCTCTTCCCTGGGAAGCTTCCACCTTCCGGGCACTATATTACGACTCCAGGGCGCCTTTTGTTGCTTGCATTTCAGCAACCTCGCTACTCCACTATGGTTTTTGGGTTTTACTTGTTGCCAGTCAAATCGGGTGAAAACCAGTGGCTCTCCAGGGCCCTAATAGCAAAATCCCAACTCCAAGGCTACTTCCTCTCCTGGCTTCCCACCCTATACCCAGGTTGCTGGCCTTGACCTTCTCCAGTGTTCTGGCACCTCTGCAGGAACCCTCCACCCTTTCGTGTCATGTCCTACTCACAGACACCTTGGGGCCAGAGACCTAGATAAAGGAGCTGCAGGCCTCATCCTGGGCCAGTCACCCAGGGCCCACACAGTGACTTTCCCTGCAGCTCCTAGGAGGGCTTAGGGGAAGCAAGTGCAGCCCGTCCCTAGTCCCTGTGGCTTTAGGTGGACACTGTGAAAATTGGACCAAGCAGGTCTGTAGGTCTGCACACTGGCCCCCACTGGAGAAAAGCAGCATTGTCCCTTAGCAGCATTGTCCCTGCTACTGATGGCAGTTGAAGCCCAAGAAAACTGAAAGCCCCCAGAGGTGATGGTTTCCAGCATGGTGTAGAAACCACTCACATCACAGCATTCACACAACTGCACCAACATAAACACCACTGACACGAGTAACTAAAGAAGTGCTTTAACCCAAGACCAGGGCTGGGCTGTACCGTCTAAGTCACTTCCACCCTCCAGGCACTCGAAGGAGAGGAGTGTGTACTGTTTACTTACTTCTGCAGAGGGGACAGGCAGCTAGCTCCCCAGATACCTGCTGACTGGGAATGTTGGACAGTGCTGGGAAGGCATGGGTTTTCACCCATTTTCTCAGTTTGTTGACATGTATCTTTCCTAGTGGGAAAGAAGTTGCAATCTGACATTGTTTGCCTACAGAAATTTGCATGTTTATCATCCCTCCACCAGTTAGGGACTCACCCTGATGTTCAATTGACACCTGGGAAGGCAGCAATGAAGCAAGGCATGCCTGGAACTTTCATTGCTCACCATCAGGGAGGGTTGTGAATGTTGCCAGGAAAGGTGGGAAAGCAGAAGCCAAACTCTCATTGGTCTCAGCTGCAGGAAAGGGTGAGGAGTCAGGAGAGCTGGACTGGTGGCCAGGTTTGAGAGCTAGCCAACCTTGCTCGGTTGGTTTCTCAGACATTAAGAGGAGGAAAAGAGAGCCGTCCCTTCCTACCTGGCAGGGTACTCAAGCTAGCTGCAAGAGAAGCCCCCAGTGATGAGCATATTCATTTTAGAGACAGTTACTGAACCCAGGCCCTAGCCTCCCCGAGACACTGCCCACTGGGGGAGGCAGACGCCCAACCTGGCCTATGTAATGCCGTGTGATAAGCAACAAGATAGAGACAGGGCCAGGGTGCTGTGAGAGGACTGGGAGGGGTGCCGGGCCAGGCTGGGGCAGAGTGTGGGCATGATGGGTCTTCTGGAAGGGGCCACTCTCCGGTGAAGTCCTGAAAGAGCGGGGACTGGCCAGAGGATGTGGGGGCAGGGGGAAGGCTCTACTGGAAGAGGGAGCTCTAACTATTGCCTCTACTCCAGAGTCCTCTTTAGTATTCTGAGATCAACATGCCATTGTGCTGACTTTTTGCTAAAAAAAATCTCCATGGATTGTGCTAGATTGCGGTTAGATTGGTTTGCCTTTAAGCCTTGAATTCTGAGGTCACTTGGTAAAGATGAGTGGGGTTATAATTTCCACTGGGCCCAAGCAGGGAGCTGGTCTCAGGGATGAATTTGCTTCAGAAACGTAACCCCTTTCCATGGAGCTGTTGTAGGCCAAGGCCCTCTTCACTGATGTGTGGACTATCATCTCACCCCCCACAACCTATGTATCCAGCATGTGTGGCAGCTCTGGGCAGGGACGGCCAGCTCCCACCTGCTGTAAATGCTCTGCTACACTTAGGTGAGTGGCTGACCCCTCTCTGAGTCTCACTCCATTTTTGTGCTTAAAATCAACAGAAGGCTACCAGGCCCTACCTATCCCATATTAAGAAAAATGAGTTGAAGTAATAACTCTTTGAAAAACTATGGTTTCCCAAAGTATTGGTATATAGAGTAATAGTTATTAAATGTGAGTGTGCTTCAGAATCACCAGTTGGTGGGGTTTGGGGGGAAGAGTTTGTTTAAAATGGATTTCACTCACAGATTCTGAGTGGGGAGGTCTCAAGTAAGGCCCAGGAGTCTGCATGTTTAAAATCTATCCTAAGGAATCCTAATGCCATTGCTCTTTGGGCTGCCCTTGGACAAGAAATGATACAGGCGAACTAACATCTGTTCTCAGTAAGTCCACTTAGAATGAATTCTCCCTCTGTCAAGGTTTGGACAAATCCCATAAGATTTTCTTTTTTAATCTGCCCCTGAAAGGAAGCATGCAGGGAGTGGAGCTGGGAGGGACACCCCTTTATCACACAAGATGGGGACATGTGCAGTAAACCTTGGGAGTCCCACAAAGTAGACATTGTCCAGTGAGCACAGAGGAAGGCCACATAACAAAGGGCTACCACCTCCCCCTCTCCCCCTCCTCTTCCTCCTCCTGTTACAGGAATTGGACACACATGAAGCAGACCAAAAGCAAACAAAAACCACCCGATTTAAAACGCCTCCACTGGAATCCGAACCAAATTGCAAAGGGTCATAGTTCCAATGTCTGGCACCTGAGCAGTGTCAGCAATAATCTTCACCGAACCCAGCGCTCAGGCCCTTACCTAAGAACTGTCAGGACAGGAACGCTGTCCTGTGGGTGGCCACACACACTGGCGATCACCAAGCTCTTCCCATCTGCACCTTAGCCTCCAAACCTGTTTTTGCTTGCACCCCTATATATCATATAGTTGCCCTCCTATCACTAGCTACTATTGATACCAGGCAGTTCTTTTTGATATTGTAGCAAGGCTCATCATAAATGATAATAGATATAACTTGAAATCGTTTTGACAGGCTTGAAATTAGGAGACTTGTGTCATGTCAGATCTGTTGAGACTGTCATTGTTTTTATGTCACCATGCAGCTAAGAGCTTAGAGGAGAGGAAGTGACAACTCAGTCACTGATCTGTCTCTGGCTCACTCATGCAGGTACTGTTAGTATTAACTCCGAACCTTGGTTTCTTCAGACAAATCTGTGAAAACTACTTGTCTGTGCCAAAGGGGTTACTTCAGTTAAATTATGTAATACACTCCATAAGTCCGGTCCACCAGGAACATATAAACCATACCGGGTCCTGGATGGTGCCCTACTCTTTCTTTGGAGCACCACTCATTCTTTGCTAATACAGGGCTACTGCACATATGACCCCATGAGGGAGCCAAGGCAGCACCAGTCTGGATATCAAATATTAGTGAAACTGTTTTCTTATTTTCAGATTAAAAATATAAATACGTAAATAAAAGTTCTAGCATTTTCCTCCTGCACCTCCAACATCATCTTGCATACTCCAGGTTGGAGACCACTGACCTAACTGGATCCTGCCAGCCCAGGGGCCCACCCTGAGAGCCAGCCTTCCTCTCTCAGGAAGAGGACACAGCTGTTAGCCAAGCCCCTGAAAACCAGGCAGGCAGACCCCTACAACTGGAAGACATTCTGGCAGGCAGAACAATCTCATGTTCCAGTTTAAACCTCTACTTGGCATCTGCAACTGACAACCTCCTCGTGCTGCCTTGTTGGATTGGGGTTTTGGCAGCCTAAAGATTGTGCTGAGGACCATGGTAAGGTGGGGAGGGCCCATAGAATTTGGGGGACTCCCTTAGGCTCTCTGGTCCAAGCTTGGACTGTATTCTGCAGGTCTGTGGGGGACAGCAGCCAGGTTCCTGGCGCGAGCGTGGGGAAACAGCAGCCCCTGGTGGCTAGGACACGCCATGCCCCAGAACCTCAGCATCCCTCCTACTTTAAGATTCACCAGACCCTCACCTTGATAGTCAAGTATCATGGTTATTTGCACAGACCTGGGTAGGAAAGACCTGGGTTTCTAGCTGGGCTCATCTCTGTGACCCCAGGCAAATTAACTTCTGTGAGTCTTAGTGTTCTCAGTGTTAAATGGGATAAACGGACCTACTCCTTAGAGCTGTTGCTAGGGGGTAAGTGAGATGATGAATGAAAACTAGTACACAGTGCCCAGTACATAGTAAGGACTTGTGCTATCATGGTGGTCATGATGATTGATGCTGATGCCTCTAGACATCTAAAAGCACCTGGAAAATGTCTCTAGGCACAGCTCTGAAGGGAGAGTGGGAGATCCTAAGGAGGAACTCATGGGTTTCTGTGCTAATAGATATGGATGAGCAGTGAATGTGTCCAAAACAGGTGTGGGCAGCATGAGTGTGTGCCCGGAGGTATGTGTAGATGCACAGCACGGTCACAATAGAAAGGCAGTGAGCTTCGGGGGATGCTCAGTGCATATCGCAGAAGGGAGCAGTGGTGACAAAGGGGAAGCCAGTGTCACTTAGTCCTGTAATCACACTGCAGAATTAAACTCTGAGAGAGGATAAGAGTTTATTAACTCAAACAACAATTACCTATCGATCATCTACAATGTGCTGGGCAGAGTTAACAAAATTGAACAAATACCCATCACAAGACATTTTCAAATAGAGATAGACCAGTGCTGGTTCTTACCCAGTGGGGATGGTGGGCGCCAGTCTAGACTAGTGGTCTGCAGACTGATCATTATATCCCCTGCAGTCACCAGGACAAAATAATTGGAAGTGCACAAACCCAGGCCCTGGCAGAGTAAGGATTCTTCTACTCAGGTGGCCTGCCAGAGGTGTGGCATAATTCAGCTCTTTGGAATGTGCTTGGGCCTGCATGGTCCAGAACAAGCCAGAAAAAATGTATGAAGGGCACTGTCTCAACCCCTGCTTCATCACTGGGACTCCCTTCAACTGAAATCCAGTTCTATGAAAAGCTAGCAACCTCTGAGAGTTCCCCAGCTTTCTCCTCACCACCTTCAGAAGGGGATGTGGGCCTCGCCTAGGTTTGCTAATGGAGGAGGAGAGAGGAGCTGGTGGCCCAGAGAGGTACACAGGATCTGCCAACCCTGGTAGGGCCCCTATGGGACTCTCAGTCCTTCTACAGTCTGGAAGAACTTACACATTTGTCCAGATGAACTGAAAGATCAAAAGGCATGGACCATTTGTTCCTGTGCTCCGCATCCTGCCCCTAAATTACCTCTGATTTACAGATATTCATCTTAACACCCTTGAGAGGCACACTGAGCTTACAGTACTTCCTGCTTAAAGTACTTTTTTTTTTTTTAAGAGTTTATTTATTTATTTGACAGAGATAGAGACAGCCAGTGAGAGAGGGAACACAAGCAGGGGGAGTGGGAGAGGAAGAAGCAGGCCCATAGTGGAGGAGCCTGATGTGGGGCTCGATCCCAGAACACCGGGATCACGCCCTGAGCCGAAGGCAGACACTTTAACCGCTGTGCCACCCAGGCGCCCCGCTTAAAGTACTTCTTAAACACCTACTATGTGTTGGGCAGGGTTAACAAAATTAGGGTCAGAGAAGGATGGGTGCTGAGGTCGGGGAATCTCCTGCCCAGGCTGAAGCTTCCTCTTCTCTTGACTTGGGCTTTTTTTTCTCTCCCACCCATCTTACCCCATTTGCCCTGCCAGCAGCACTGAGGGCCTGCCTTTGGCCAGCTTTTGCCTTCTTCAAGCAGGAACCATCACATATTCTCTCTGCCCCTAGCATCACCATTCAAGATAAATGCAAAATTATTGGTGCTTCAATGTTTCTGCTTTCTTGCTAGTTTGAAAACTAACACTGCTACAGAATTATACTTCTCCTGCAAAGGTCCAAGATAGCTGTTCAGCTTGGAGATGGGCTCGGGTGGGAGACAGGCTGGGAACCATGTACTATTGAAAACGTTTCTATAGAGATGTTCTGAGGTCAAACAACAAAGTCCTAACGCTCCAAGTCCAGGATTGCTGTGGATCTGTTTTTCTGTTCCCAGGCCCCCAGCCTTTTCTTGCCTCTTTTCTCTCCCTAACATGCTGGTCCTGTCTTTCTTGGCTCTGTTCTCAAACCTCAAGAAGGAGAGAAACAAAGGAAGAAGCCAATCCATGGAAAAGGGCTCTTCCAAATTCAAGTCTTTTATAATTCCTTTTGGAGGGTTTAGAAGGCTTTAGTTGAAGGTACATATAAAACTAAGCCAAATCTTTTTTTAAGGTAATTATTAACTTCAGGAAAAAAAGAGACGAAGAAAACATAACCATAATGAACTCTTTGGCTCAGCCATAAACTATACTCATATTTATCCCCCCAAAAGTAAAATAATGTAACAAAAAATTTGGTCATAGCAATCACAGCAGGATGGAGAGAACGACGGTCTGGGCAAGGAGGTGGTATTAGTGCTAATCATTTACCTTCTATAATACGAAGTCAAAAGATAATGTCTAGAGTTGAGAAATACAGAAGTACGTACCAGAAAAAAATAGCTAAAAGGTTTAGGAAAGGGTATCAGGAGCAAGAAACTGCAAGACAGTGCTATCTGTAAACCGTAAAGCCATATTTTATTTATAAAATAACCTTCAAGCACTGCTTCGATTTTTGAAAATAATGGAAAAATTTTAAACACAAGCTGAATGTGGCAAGATAAAGTTGAAAAACATTTCCTTTAAAACAGAGTAAAAACCAACAGATGGAACATATGAGATAAAAATGACACAAGAACAAATCTAGATGTCTGGATGCAGGATAAAGACAGAGAAGACAGCGGGAGGAGACAGTTGAGGAAGTAACCAAAGGACATTCTTCTGACGCAAAGAAAAACACAAATCCTCTGAGCAAGGGTCCACAGAGGCCAGGAACATGAATGGGGAGTTAAGGAAAAGAAATTCAGATGGCCAATAAACACAGGAAACAATACTAAACCAAACATTCAGCTAAAAAAATACATAGGAAAACACTGATGTTTTTGTTTATCCCAACTGGTGATACTTAGAAATCCTGATAATACGTAGTACTAGTAAGTGAATGAGAATTGGATGTTATTTAGAATGCAAACGTTTTTTATCGGGGAAACTGGCAAAATATGATCAAAATTTAAAATCTCCTTACTCAGGGTGCCTGGGTGGCTCAGTAGGTTAGGTGTCTGACTGTTGATTTCAGCTCAGGTCATGATCTCAGGTTCGTTGAATCTGGCTCCACGCTCAGTGGGGAGTTTGCTTGTCCCTCTCCCTTTAGTCTCGCTATTAAATAAATAAATAAATAAATAAATAAATAAATAAAATCTTTAAAAATAAATAAATAAAATGTCCTTGCTCACTATTCCAGCAATGTCACTACTAGGAATTTCTTCCTCGCATATACTCACTAAAGCATGTCAAGATATTGATAATGGTTCTAAGTTGTTTAACTGCAGTATTGTTTACAGCAATGTAAAACTTGAAATGATCTAAATTTCCATCAACAAGGTACTGGTTAGGTCCATGATGATACAGCTACGAGTGGAATGAGGGAAAGCTGACTATGTGAAGTGAAAAAGAACTGTTTTCACTCTTTGCATGATATTGTATTATTTTATGCTTTAAAAAATGTTAACTGGAGTCATCTGGTATTATTGCCATCTTTGTTTTCCTCGTGATACATTTTGGCATTAAATCAAATACATGTATTGTTTTGGTTTTGTGTTGTTTTAAGGGACCCACAGAGGGCCAATGAGTGAGTATACTAAAAAAATATCACATTTAAGTGCACTTGGATAAAACTTCAGAACTGAAAGCATAAAAAGAAAAATCATATAAACTTCCAGAAAGAAAAACCAGCTTACATATGAAGAAACAGCCATCAGATCTTGCAGGGAAATTAATTTGAATCTGGAATTCTACAGCCAGCCAAATTACTACCCAAGTGAAGATACAATAAAGACATTTTCAAAAATCCAGGGAGTCAGAAAATTTACCATTCATGCATAGTCTATGAAGAAATCACTCAGGAAGATGTCCCACTAAAACAAAGTAATTAAAAAAATATGTGAAATTTGTTTAAAAAAGTGGATGCTGAGTATAAGAAGAAACATAAAGATAGAAAGAAAATGAACTCATACTAGCTTGAACTTTGATGCCTGGAACATTCTCCTTTGACCTACAAACATTTAGTAATCTAAGGCTGTTTCATTCTTAAGAGCTCCAGTCACAGGGCTTGATTCTGCAGCAAACAATATTTACACAATTATAACATTGTAATTATATGTTACAATAATGTGATTTATATGGGGTTTAATATCTTAGACTCAATCTGTAGACAAAACATGCAACGAAATGAACAGAACAGAATGTAAATATTATAAACCTTGACAAAGTAGAAGGGAAAATCTGCTGAAAGCCAGGAAACTAAATTCTCTAAATTCCTTTAGCTGCAATTAGTATGGCAAAAGCCAGGCCTGGCTGATTAGAGTTTAGGGTTCCATTAAATGCAAAACTGGGGTAAGAGCCCAGGCCAGATGTAAAGGAAGTGGCTCCAGTGACATACTGAAACTGTCTTTAACTGCTCCCTAGAGCTGATTGTCTTCCTTTCTCTCCAACTCCTCATTGGTGTTGTGTTGTTAGCTTGAAATTAGCCATACTGGGAATATTTACACCACAGATATGGTCACACTCTATACATGAGGGCTTTTTGTCCTCCCAGAGAGCCCATTGTTAAATATTTACCAGCATACCGGTTGGAAAGCCTGAGTCTCTGGCCTGAGGATTGTAAGAGGAAAAAGAGGAGGAAGGTGGTGAAACCCTCAGGCTTCTAACCCCTGAGGGTTAGATGGACCGTGGGGGGAACCAGTGGCATTCTTAGACAGTGAAATCTTCCAAGGCCAAAAGTAACTACTATCTTGGAACTATTCAACTCTGCTAGTACAGCCCCAAAGCAGCCATAGACAATATCTACATGAATAAGTGTGGCTGTGCTCTAATAAAACTTTTATTTTTGAGAGAGAGAGAGAGAGAGAGCACACTCAAGAGCATGTGCGAGTGGACGGAGGGGAGGGGTGGAGGGAGAGGGAGAGAATCTTAAGCAGTCTCCCCACACGGCCAGAGCCCCATGCAGATCTCCACCTCACAACCCTGAGATCATGACCTGAGCCGAAATCAAGAGTCAGATGCATAACTAACTGAGCCACCCAGGTACCCCTAAAATTTCTATTTATGAGACAGGTGGCTAGCCCATGGGCCATATAGTTTGACAACCTGTCATCCAAGACAAACCCCACAGGAGGGCACTTCAGACATGGCACAGAAAAATGGCTCAGCAGTCACAGTTGGAGTTAGCTGAATAGCTGGATATTTGAGCCAGAGGTCACGTCTCTGGCTCCTCATGGCTTCCAAGTGGCTTGCAAGGGATCCAGAAGTTCCCGTATCCCAGGTGAAGGGACACAAAGGTGCTCTATCAGATAGGATTAGGTTTGGCTTCATAGTAGTCTAAAAATGCACAATTTAATCATGGCTTAGAACACACACACAGGAGGTGCCTGGGTGGCTCAGTTGGTTAAGCGTCTGCCTTCAGCTCAGGTCATGATCCCGGGGTCCTGGGACTGAGTCCCGTGTCAGGCTCCCTGCTCAGTGGGGATCCTGCTTTTCCCTCTCCCCACTCCCTGCTCATGCTCTCTTTTGCTATCTCTATCTCAAATAAATAAATAAAATCTTTAAAGAAAATAAAAAGAACACACACACACACACACACACACACACACACCCAGATTTATTCTGCCATGTAAAAGCCTGCAGGTTGGCTATCCAGGGCTGGTAAAGTGTGAGAAACCCAGGTCCATCCCATCTTTTCTCTCTGCTATTCCTAGATGTGGCCCTCATCCACATGGGCCAAGGTGGCTGCTGAAGCTGAACCATTCTATCCACCACACCCAGCGGGCAGGGAACAGAAGTAGGCAGCCCTCCCCATGCCCATCTTCATGGACATGCGACCTGTGCGATTGCCTAAATCCCCTCATTCAGAAGAGTCCACACTTATTTTATGACTGTCACCACCTTAAAATTCTGAATAATGTTATCTTTGAACTTGTGTTTTGTAAGTGAAATCCAATGGGTCAACGGAGTGTATACATGAGCAGAGAAGATATGTGTGATATGTGTGTCATTGGTCCTTGCAGACCTTGTTCTAAAACAATGCAGGTCATGCCTGCTATACATCTTCCATAAAATGCTTATCGTGTGCTCGGATTCACACAATTTTCTGATAGGGCCTCCATGCAAGCATTGATTTAATTCTTTGCTATTCCTGTTTTCAATTTTTTTTTAAGATTTTATTTATTTATTTGACAGAGATAGAGACAGCCAGCGAGAGAGGGAACACAAGCAGGGGGAGTGGGAGAGGAAGAAGCAGGCTCATAGCGGAGGAGCCTGATGTGGGGCTCGATCCCATAATGCCGGGATCACGCCCTGAGCCGAAGGCAGACGCCCAACCGCTGTGCCACCCAGGCGCCCCCCTGTTTTCAATTTTTAATTGATTTTATGGAGGATGTGCAATATGTGAGCCTCCTGTTCCTTGCCACCCATTTGCATATGTATATAGTGTTTGCAATGTACTGGGAGCACAGATTTCCAGTGGACCCACAATGTGTGGGATTTTGGCAAGATTCCAAGCAAGCACAAGGTAAGCATGTTATGTCCATGTCTTAGTAAGCAGGAGCTGACAGCTCTAAGAAGACATGCTTTCCATTGGAACCAGAACTTGTTTGATATGCAGAAAGAAGGGAGTGGCATTCTAAGAAACACAAATGACCAAGGACCTATTGTATCCTTATTTACTTGTGTTACTTCCTTGTATTAGTCAATTACTCATTTGAAAATGATGACAGATAAAAGATAGGGCAACCCATAGTTTATTGACATTCAGCCCCTCTTTACTAGACAGTAAGGTGAAGGTAGAGAATGTTGGTACAATGTGAACACATCAAAAATTAAAGTGCTGGCTTTATACAATGTTTCCACTCTTGGGTATGAGTAAAATACAAATGCCTGCCCAATCTACAAAATACAAATTGTATAATTCCTGTGATTTTGCATATGAGTTAAATGCTTTTAAATTTTGCATTTAAAACTGGCATTGCACAATATAAAGACGAATGGTAAAGGTCATAGTAATAGTATGAAATTTTAATTTTGCTTTATTTAAAATGTCATTAGGGGCGCCTGGGTGGCACAGCGGTTAAGCGTCTGCCTTCGGCTCAGGGCGTGATCCCGGCATTGTGGGATCGAGCCCCACATCAGACTCCTCTGCTATGAGCCTGCTTCTTCCTCTCCCACTCCCCCTGCTTGTGTTCTCTCTCTCGCTGGCTGTCTCTCTCTCTGTCAAATAAATAAATAAAATCTTTAAAAAAAAAATAAAATAAAATGTCATTAAATAGCAAATAAAAAACACCATGACAAATAAAGAGAGAGACCTCAAAAGAAAAAGGAAAACTTTAAAATTTTAGTACCTGTACTAGTACTTTCCCCCTGCTTTTTGGACAAGGGGATCATGTGTTTTTATTTTGCCCTGAGTCCTGCAAATTATGTAGCTGGCCCTGGCAGCACATTGCCCCAGGATGCCATATGGGACCAGTCTCATCTCTCATGTTAACTGACAGGAGTGATGCCCCTCTCCTCACAGAAATCAGCAGAGGTCCAGAAGATCTGAGGGTACCGAGGGTCCCCACTTCAGGGGATATGCTAAAGGTCCTTATTAACCCAGATAGCCAGAGGACATCTTGAGGAGAGGAAGGGAAAGGGACAGAGTTCAGAGTGTTTTCCAAGAGTCTATGGAAACCAGCCACATGAGGGAGTTCAACTCCAAGGAGATTGAATACTCAGATTGAACAGAGACTGTTGAATGGGAAGAGACAGTCTATTGTTAAAAGCATGCCCAGGCTTCCTCACTACACAACAGGGCGGGTCTGCTAGGGAAGATCCCAATTTTCTTTGCAGAACTGATTGGGTAGTATACACGTGAAAGCCTGCTACCCTGTGGATCCAAGGCACTTTGTCTGAAATACCCTCCTTCCTGTTTCCCCTTTCCTCCTTGCATCCTCTAGTCCTGGGACCCTCGGATACAGGCTAACTTCTCACCTCTCTGCACTCAGCTCAGGGGTCTCCTCCTTCCGGAAGCCTTGTCTTACATCCGCCCTCACTCTCCTCTCTTCCAGCACTCACTGCAACCTGCATATGCCTAGTTTCAGAGGAGCAGTTTGAGGGACGGCAGGCCCACAGACCCAGAGGAGAGGCTTCCTGCTGCACACTTACCCTCTTTGAGCCTGTTTCTCCATATGGAAAATGAGGGGTATAACACTAGACCCACTGACCTTCCAGGGTTTTTAGAACTTAGTTTTTGAAAAGGTACTACACATACGCCTAGTACACAATTCAAATAAGTGTATACGATGAAAAGTCACTCTCCTTCCCCAGTCTCTCCTCCAGACTCCCAGTTGTCTTCTCCAAAGACAATCCCTGACACTAGTTTCTTTCTTTTTTTTTTTTTTTTATTTGACAGAGATAGAGACAGCCAGCAAGAGAGGGAACACAAGCAGGGGGAATGGGAGAGGAAGAAGCAGGCTCGTAGCGGAGGAGCCTGATGTGGGGCTCAATCCCAGAACGCTGGGATCACGCCCTGAGCCGAAGGCAGATGCTTAACTGCTGTGCCACCCAGGCGCCCCTGACACTAGTTTCTTTAGCTTCCCTCCACAGATACTCCATGTGCTTTAGCAGAAATATATTGTATGTCATCACCTATACAGGGTTCTGGGGGAGATGCATAACCAGACTATAAGGAAGCATCAGATAAACCCAAAATATTGCTTTTAAAAAGTGGTGGTTACCAAGCACCAATATCACAACACACAAAGAAAGGTTTTTAAATGTGTTCCAGAGTTAAGAAGGCTGGTAGATAAAAGCACTGTATTCATGTTAAAGTTATCAAAGTTGGTATAAGTGTACTGTGGCTATGCAAGAGAATTCCTTATTAGAAAATACACACTGCCATATTTAGGGGTAAAGGGCCATTATGTATATAACTTACTCTCACATGACTCAGGAAAAAAAATGTGTGTGTGTGTGTGTTTGTATATGAGAGGGGACAGAGGGCATAAATCATAAAGCAAATGGGGTAAAATGTTAACAACAGGTGAATCTGGGTAAAGTACCGATGAATATTCTTATATTATTTTCATTTTTGCAATGTATAAGCTTGAGATTATTTTCCCTAAAAAGTTGACGTTCATATTCGCAGGTTCCATATTTGCAAATTCAACTACTTGCTAAATTTTAACCCCGACAGCAATATTCTAGCACGTCCACAGTCATCTGCAGACTTTTACAGAGATGCGAAGACTTGAGTTGCCCAACACACATGATCCCAGCTGAGGTCAAAGGAGATGGCGTTCTGCCTCCTGATTTCGGCTCTCATGCTATAAATAACTGTCCTTTTTGCAGCCTATTCAGTGCCACATTTTTCACATTTTTGTGCTTTTTCTTGATGATTTCACTGTTTAAAGTGGCCTCCAATCTCAGTGCTAAAGTGTCGTCTAGTGTTCCTAGAGCAGGAAGGCTATGATGTGTCTTCTGGAGAAAATACATGTGCTGGATGAACTTCCAGGAGTGAGTCATAGTGCTGCTGCTGGCCGAGAGTTCAATGTTTATAAATCAACAATATATATTAAATAAAATGTCCTTAAACAAAAACACACATAAATTCAGGTTATATATGTATTGATCAGTCGATGCTGGCAGGAACCTAACCCTGTATTTCCCCTGGGAGCAACAGTTTAGTATCTGCTAATTCAGTGTTTGTGGCAACTTTATAGAATGTAACTACCATGAATAACAAGAATCAACTGTTTATATATATGTATTTCCTGCACAAATGATAATATACAATGCACAGGGTTCTTTTTTTTTTTTTTAAGATTTTATTTATTTACTTGTCAGAGAGAGTGAGAGCATAAGCAGGGGGAGCGGCAGGCAGAGGGAGAAGCAGGCTCCCCGCTAGCAAGGAGCCTGATGTGGGACTCAGTCCCAGGACCCTGTGATCATGACCTGAGTCAAAGACAGACGCTTAACTGACTGAGCCACCCAGGTGTCCCACAATGCAGTGTTGTGTATTTCATATATATTTTTTAAAGATTTTATTTATTTATTCGACAGAGATAGAGACAGCCAGCGAGAGAGGGAACACAAGCAGGGGGAGTGGGAGAGGAAGAAGCAGGCTCATAGCAGAGGAGCCTGATGTGGGGCTCGATCCCATAACGCCGGGATCACGCCCTGAGCCGAAGGCAGATGCTTAACCGCTGTGCCACCCAGGCGCCCCTGTATTTCATATTTTTAAACCATATTTTTAGAGATCATGCTATTATATTCATTCTTTCGAACAGATGCCTGGTATTCCCTACATGGATGTATCCTAACTGATCTAACCCGTTCTCCAGTTACAGACATTTGGGTTTTATCTTTTCAAAATGCAAAGCTGATCATGTCACAGTCCTGTGTAAAGTACTTCCATGGCATCTCCTGGCTCTTGGGATAAAAACTGAAGTCCTTAATCATGACCTGCTGGACACCCTCCCACAGCATCCCTCATCTGCCTGTGTCCACTCCAGCCTTCCTCCACCCCCTGCTATTATCCACCCTCCCTCCTGCCACACAGCATTGGCACTAGCTTTCCTCATGCAACAATTCCCCCATCTCTCACCTCTGACCTGAGGAACTACCCTCTTCCTTCAAACTTCAACTTCACAGATGGGTTTTTGTTTACCAATGAATCCTTGGGCCTCGCATAGAACTGGCATATAGAAGTTGCTCAATATACTTTTGCTGAACAATGGAAGGAATGAAGCAGGAGGCAGGCAGGGAGGGAAGCCAGCTGGTAAGGATTATGTTGATGTGGGTCTCTTATTGACCAAACACTTGGTCTGAAACTCTTCGTGGAATAGAAACTGTACAGCTGCCATATCTTCTCCTCTCAAGCTCTCAGTTCATCAGCACTGAAGTGATTTTTGTTGGCTTCTATAAGTAATGATGATGGGAAATTGGTGAGTCCTGCAAAGTGCCCCTGGGGGGGTTGCTGAACCTTTCTGTGCCAGTTCCTCACCAGGAAAAGAAGGTGATAATGTCTGGCTCTGGCTTGCGGTGAGTAACACACCTAGCACTTAGCACACATTGTAGGGGCCCTCCCCCCACCAACTCCAACAATCCAGAAGAGGTTGGCCTGTTCTCTAAGAAAGTCCTCAGCATATTGGCTCAGAACAACAGATCTGAGTACAGAACAAAAATACTGAATAAAAAAAGATCCACTTACTGTCACCATTCCCCCACAGGCCATCTTCTACTCTTCTTCCAGCCAAGAGGTGTCTGCTAGAGCCAAGCTAAGGAGAAGAAACCAAAAAGGAAGTGTCATGTCAGTGTGTTTTCTTACCTCCCCAGGGGCTGATCACCATGGCCCTGAGTAGGGAGGGAAGGAGCTCTTTCAGGACTGTCACTGGCCTTTGGCTCCTTTCTACCTTTGAGTGACTAATTCTATTTTCATGGATTCTCTAAAACTATATGAAACTTGTGGTTAAACCCACATCCTTCCCCTATGGCAGAAGGCCCCCAACCACATCCTCCCAAGTTTTGGTTGCAAAATGAATCAAACTAGTTCACAGAAAAGGCCTGAGAAAGAGAGAGAAAGAGAGAGAGAGAGAGAGAGAGAGAGAGAATACACGGGGGACCCTATATACTAGAATTCAACCAAAACTTCTCACCATCACCACCCCTCACCCCAGTCTGAACCACTCTCATCTTTTGCCTGGTTTATTGCAACACCCAAGCTGATCCAGCTTTCACCTCTTGCCCTAATCTTTCTCCGTGTATAGGATTGCTAGATAAAATACAGGACACTGTTAAATTTGCATTTCAGACAAACAACAAGTCATTTTTTAGTATAAAGATGTCACAGATACTATATGGGATATATTTCTACTTAGAAATTATTCATTTATCTGAAATGCAAATTTAACTGGACATGATTAAATTTTATTTGCTAAATCTGGCAATCCTATCCATGTAGCAACCATAGTCATCCTTTTAAAATATAAATTAGCTCAATTCTAGAAGCGAACACAGACAGTAACTTCTCTGACATCAACCATAGCAACATTTTTCTAGATAGGTCTTCTCAGGCAAGGGATATAAAATAAAAATAAACTATTGGGACCATATCAAAATAAAAAGCTTCTGCACTGAGAAGAAAACAACCAACAAAACTAAAAGGGAACCTACTGAATAGGAGAAGATATTTGCAAATGACATATCCGATAAAGGTCTAGTATCCAAAATATATAAAGAACTGATAAAACCCAAAACCCAAAAAACAAATAAACCAATTAAAAACAGGCAGAAGACATGAACAGACATTCTCCAAAGAAGACATACAGATGCCCAACAGACACATGGAAAGATGCTCAATATCGCTCATTGGGGAAATGCAAGTCAAAACTACAATGAGATGTCATCTCATACCTGTCAGAATGGCAAAAATTAACACAGGAAACAACAGGTTTTGGTGAGGATGCAGAGAAAGGGGAATCCTCTTGCAGTGGTGGGAATGCAAATTGGTGCAGCCACTGTGGAGAACAGTATGGAGGTTCCTCAAAAAGTTAATAATAGAACTATTCTATGACCTATTAATTGCATTACCAGGTATTCACTCAAAAAATACAAAAACACTAATTCAAAGGGATACATGTACCCCTATGTTTATAGAAGCATTATTTACAATAGCCAAATTATGGAAGCAGCCCAAGTGTCCATCAATAAATGAATGGATAAAGAAGTTGTAGTACATATATATATATATATCCATATCTATAATGGAATATTATTCAGCCATAAAAAATGAAAACTTGCCATTTGCAACAATAAGGATGGAGCTAGAGAGTATAATGCCAAGTGAAATAAGTCAGTCAGAGAAAAACAAATACCAGTGTTTCACTCATGTGGAATTTAAGAAACAAAACAAATGAGCAAAGGGGGAAAAAAGAGAGAGAGAGAGACAAAGCAAGAAACAGACTCCTAACTATAGAAAACAATCTGATGGTTACCAGAAGGGAGGTGGGTACAGGGAGAGGTGAAACAGGTGATGGGGATTGAAGAGTGCACTTGTGATGAGCACCGGGTGTTACATGGAAGTGTTGAATCACTATATTGTACACCTGAAATGAATACTACACTGTATGTTAACTAACCAGAATTAAAATGAAACAAAATGAATAAAATAATAAAACGTAAATTAGCTCATAACATCCATCTGCTCAAAATCCAACAATAGCTTCTCATCTCTGAGCAAAGTCCTTACCTTGATCTGCCTTCCCTGGTTCTTCTTGAATCTCATCCCCTACCGCCCTCTTCCTCTGCCACTCAACCCAGCCACACTGGCTTCCTTGTGGCTCACACTTCTCTCAGATAGCCACATTGCTAGCTCCTTCACTTTCTTTAGGTTTTTGTTCAGATGGGATTACCTTCTCAGTGAAGCCTTCTCTGACCACCCTTTAAAAACTGGAGCCGTCCTATCCTCTGTCACCTCCCCCTGCTTTTTCTCCATCACGTGTCATCTTTAACATACCACATTTACACATATCTGTTGGGTTGTTCTCCAGCTGCCCAATAAAACGTATGGTCTACGAGGGCAGGCATTGTGTTTTGTTCAAGCTGGATATCCAGTCCCAGAACCCTGCTTGGCACATCAATAAATATTTGTCAAACCAATGATGAAACCAAGGGCAAGAAGCACAGCCAAGAAAGCCCAGAAACAAGGGGGTTTTGTTTTGTTTTTCTTTCTCTGCAGGCTTGCTCTAATCTTTCCCCACTTACTTATCTTGCTCAACGCCCCCTTTGGCTGCCTTCCCACATCTCACCAGGACTTTTCAGGGGCATCATCAAAAGACTGGAATGGTCTGATTGGCTCAGCTCACCCTCCCTTCCTCTCTCTTTCTTTCTATCCCTGCTTCCCTCCTCCCCCCCTTCTCTATCTCTCTGTGCCACTTATGTTTTTAATATTTTCAGTGAATGAGTAATAGTTCTAAAAACACACTTTATGTTCTTCATATGCCAAACAGGAGTAATTTGGAGGCTCTCATGGCCAAGAGCAAATGCCATGAAACATCTTCCTTGTGTCCTTTCCTATGCTCAGATTCTCTGCAGAGAATCAATCACCCACGCCCTAGTCTATATCCAGGAGAGGAGAGGCTTTCCTTTGGCAGCAAACAGCCTCAAAATCTTGTCAACATGAAATAGAATTTACCTTTTGCTCATGATACATGTCCAAAATCAATTGGCAGGGTCTATATACTGAGTCTCAGAGAGCCAGACCAATGGAGTCTTCTGAATTGTAGCTGGGCCATCTGGTCACCCTCTTCAGAGCAAGGGAAGAGAGAGATGGAGGACACATGCTAGTTCTTAAGTGCATCAGCCTAGAAGTGGGGGGTATCATTTCCACCCACAACCCTTTGTCTGAAATCAGTCACATGGCTCCACATAATTGCAGGAGGGCTAGGAAATGTGGGAGAGCATATAGTTATTAGATAAGAAGTAGATGTCTCTTCCTAGAGACAATCTTGGGGAAGGAGGGTGAGAAAC
This sequence comes from Ursus maritimus, assembly GCF_017311325.1. Taxonomy (NCBI): domain Eukaryota; kingdom Metazoa; phylum Chordata; class Mammalia; order Carnivora; family Ursidae; genus Ursus; species Ursus maritimus. The sequence continues at coordinate 27,951,455 of NW_024424453.1, forward strand.
ACAAGTGGATGAAGGGTTTGCTCAAACACAGATACTCATCTCGTCATCCACTTCACGTCTCAGGGAACTTAAACGAGCCCTGGCTATGCAGGAGGAAGAGATCAAATGTGAGCCAGCTCTGAGCACCTGAACCAGACCAGATAGCAGTGAGGGAAATAAGATCGTTTTCTAGTTAATGCAGGCACCAGCTATGTCTCCTCCTTCTCCATGTCCTGATCCCATATCTGCTATGGAAAATAACAACATTACCGGTCATTTCTCTGGCACTAACACTTTTTAAAGAACTTTTCTATGTGGATTTCACAAGAAGTAGGCAGAGATTATGACATTCTTATAAAGGAGAAACCAGAGGCTCAGAAATGTGAAGAGAATTGCCTAAGGTCGTAGAGCTCATAAGAGGCATAACTGGGACTTCAGCAGCTCTGTTTGCCTCTACCTGGTGCAAATCTCATTGTCACATCACACTTCCTTTGACAGGGCCTTGGGGAGAGGAAGAACACAACCGGTTCCACATGGATCTCTGCAGCCACACCACAGACAATAGGAAACCATTACTGCTGCCTCTCTGTTGTTCACAAACAGATTAAGATACAAACATTAGGTAAAAGTTAGCTCTGCTAAGGAAACAGAAAGCAGGCTATCATGTGGGAGGTAGGGAAGAAAGTGCAGTGGATTTTCGAGGCAGAAAGATAAGGGAAGCTTCCAAAAGTTATACTTTTTCCGGGTCTACCAGTCAGCTAAGTTGTAGAGATGGACAGGCTGGTTACAAGGAAGGTTGCCCTGGATTTGAATCCTGGATCTGCCACTAACTTAATACGTAACCTTGAGCAAGCGACAACTTTGCTGAATTTACTTACTGAATTACTTACACAATTTCCACACTGGTAAAATGATCATTGTAGCAGCAACTTTATAAATTTTTTTTTAAGATTTATTTTTTTTATTTTTAGAGAGAGAGAGAGAGCGAGCAAAAGTGGGAGGGGGAGAGGGAGAAGGAGAGAGAATCTCAAGCAGACTCCATCTTGAGCACGGAGCCCAACATGGGGCTTGATCTCACGATCCCAAGACCATGATGACCTCAGCTGATATCAAGAGTTGTACACACAACTGACTGTGCCACCCAGGCACCCTACTTTATAGACTTCTGTGTAGACATAATGTATATAAGCTTTGATAGTGTTCACACATAGCTGTTATCACATAAAAGCTGTCTGTGTAGAGCTGCTAGATGGTTCAGAGGAAGCCAATGGCACCCTGGGGCTCAGAGATGAGAGAGAGGGAGCAGGGGCTTCCCAATTTCTTTTCCTTTCTTCCTCTCTTCCTTCTTCCTTCACATTACTTTATTTTTAGTTATAAAGACAGTAGAGCAACAATAAAAAAAAAGTTTAGGAGTGAAGAAGAAAAATGCAAAGGTAACACTCATAACCTCAGTATGGTAACAGAAACATCTTGCTTTGTCCATACTTAAGAGTCAGTTTGCATTCTCTAAATATTGTGTCTTGAAACATTTTCTGTGTTGCCTCTTAGGTATAGGATAGGTTATGCTTCAGTATCAAACAATACCCAAATCTCAGAAACTTAACATAATAAGGGTTTATTCCTTGTTTGCCCAATTTCCCCTATGGACCTTAGTGACTCTCGTGCAGCTATCCACCATGTGGTGACTTAGAGATGAAGCCACCTTGAACCTTATGGCACTTCCATCTGAACACACACTCTTCTCCTTAATTGGGATGGAGACTCACACATGGGCTCTTAATGCTTGAGCCCAGAAGAATATTTATCACTTCCTAGTCATTACTTCCCATATCTTACAGCAAGGCAGAGTGTGGGGAGGGAGGCCTGGAAAATGTAGCCTTCCATGTGTCCAGGAAGAAGAAAATTGAGAGTACCGTTGAGCCATCTTTAATGCAAATTTATGTTTGCGTAACTTTTTGTTAATTGCACATTCCATAATGTATGGTTAGACATTTAGATTGTTTCCAGTACTTCAGTATTATAAATATAAGCAGAACTTCCCAGTTTCACTATGTTCATAGTTGTAGCCACACTGGCACTGATACTGCCATATTGTCAGATCCGGACCTCCACCTACTCATGCACTGCCTCAGCTCTCATCCCCACCCAATCAGATCAGCCTCAGCTCCTTCTCAGCATCCTCAGGGGGGTGATGGATACTCCAATTCTTTTACTCATTCAGGAATATACACTGAGTGCTTGCTGTATGTGAGGCACTATGCCTGACACACATATGGGGACATACTACCTCTGCCGCCCAGAGCCGTGTGGAATACTTGCTAAGAACTGCTTCCTGACAGTCTGTTGGTCTATGGCAGAGGGAAGAGGGTAGGAGAATACTCCCGTCCTTGCTCCACATGGCACTCAGCAGTTTAGGCCCTGACGCTGCACTGCTTGGACGTGGAGTCTCACATAGTCCTTTGTTAATTCGTTTTCCACTTCTCTCAGTCTTACGGTGGTAGAGATTCAAAACCTCTTATTCCCCATGGTCTTCATCTTTATCCTCCCTAGAAAACACTTACTCATTCTTCAACCAAAATGCCAAAGCTGCCATGTACATCACCTGATGCAAACACATGCTTATAGAGAGAAGCATCTCCTAATGCCACCCACCGGGAGCATTGTATATTCAGGGCCAGGTCCTCCAGAACCCCTCACATGTCAGTGACACTCAGTGGACATCACCAAAAGAAGTTTCTTTCTTCTTTTAGATTATTTCCCTGGGATAAATTCCCAGATGTGAGATAATTGGGTCAAAGTATTAAAATATATTTTATGGCTCTTAGTTCAAGTTGACAAATTGTTTCCCAAGATTTGCATGGTGGAGAAGCACTATGTACAATAATATCAGCTCCTCGCACTGTCACCAGGATTAGGAATAATCATTGTTGTAAATTTTATCACTGTAATGGACAAAAATCATACTTTCCCCTTGTTGTAATTTGCATTTCTGTGATTACCACAGGCTTTAATCTTTTGCCGTATTTGTTTCTAGGAATTTTTTCACTTGTATGATTTATTAGCACAGCTGTTGGTTTATTTATTTATTCAAAACATTTTTTATAAGTTCTTTATATAACAAAGATGTTAGTCTTCTGGCCATGGTAGTTGCAACTTAGAGCCTCCACTCCACCCTACCACCCCTGTTCTGGTCTATTTGCCTTTTTATTTTGGTTATTTTATTTTTATTGTTTTGTTGTGGTACAGAAGTTTAAAATTGTTTTTTATTCAAAGTTGTCCATCTCTTCCTTTGTGGTTTCCTCTTTCTTTTTTATTTTCATTTCATTTCATTCATTTTGCTTTGTTTTCATTTCAAAGCTTGCAAATGTATTACCTGTCCATCAATAGGGGACTGGGTAAAAAGTAATCAGAAATATCAATATATTCTGCTTTATTGTAAAGCAATCTCTGGGATATATTGTTAAGTCAAAAAAGTGGAAAAGTGTGTATCGTTTGCTACCTTTAAGAAAAAGGCAGGAGAAATATGGAGATATATATCTATATCTATCTATCTACATTGATAGATTTGATTGTATATTTTCTTTTATTTTAATATATTTTTTAAAAAATTTTATTTATTTATTTGACAGAGAGAGAGACAGCCAGTGGGAGAGAGAACACAGGCAGGGGGAGTGGGAGAGGAAGAAGCAGGCTCCCAGTGGAGGAGCCCGATGCGGGGCTCGATCCCAGAACACTGGGATCACGCCCTGAGCCGAAGGCAGACACTTAACAACTGAGCCACCCAGGCGCCCCTGATTGTATATTTTCTAAAAAGGAAAAAAAAAATGGAATAATAAACCAAAAACTAAAAGGAATCAGGGCCTTTGGAGAAATGGCTAGGGCAGGAAATTACAAGACAAGCCTGGAATATCTTGTATACCAGAAAACAAGAAAATTATCAGAGACTACTGGGTTTGTGCCAAAAGCACACAATAGCTAACAGGAAGGACTTTCCACTAAATCAAAAATGGAAGAATTTGAATATTAAAAATAAACAAGTTTGAGAAAATAATGATATATGTGTGTACTTGATTAAAACACCATAAACATATAAAAATCATGAGTCCATAATGATATTAAAAAATAATTCATTGGTCAGGTAAGTGGATGTTAGGGCATTAACTCATTATTTTGAAAAGTAGTAAAGAAAAGAAAAGAATAAAGAATTTATTTTGCCTCTTTTATAAAAACTGTATTTCAGAGTAACTGAGTAGTTGATGAAGATGAGTTTTCCATTACAGATTTCCAGCTAATACATGCAAAAGAATGTGGTAGCCAGTCTCCAAGATGGCCCCCAAAGATCCTGACTCTGGGTACTCACACCTTGTGTAGTCCCCTCCTACACTGTACCAGGGCTGACCTGTTTGACCAGCAGCACATAGAAATAATGGTATTTAATAACTAAATATTAAATACCATAAATAATTAAATTTAATTAATAATTTAATTTAATAATCACCTCTGAGATTAGATTATAAAAGACTTTGGCTTCCATCTTGTTCTCTCATTCTCTTCTCTCTCTCCTTTTCTCTCTCTCTCTCATTACTCATTCTGGGGAAGCTGCCATATTGTGAGACATTTAAACAGTGTATAGAGAACCTCACTAGGTGAGGAACTGAGTTATCCAGCTAAAAGCCAGTGAGAACTAAGGCCTGCCAACAACCATGTGAGTGAACTTGGAGACAGATCCTCCAGCCCCAAATGACCGAAGTCCCAGTTAGTAGATCAATTGCAATGTCATGAGACACTGTGAAACAGAACCACCCAGCTAAGCCACTCTCAGATTCCTGACCCACAGAAGCTATGAGATAATGCTCATTGTTTTAAGCTACTTAATTTTGGAGTAATTTGTTATGCAGAAATTGCTAACCAATACGAGGCATGATAGAGTTAGAATATCATAGATTTGTACTGACAAATAATTGGATGTGAACAATGCTCATCAATGACTGCTAAAACCATAAGGCACAAGGCTAAGGGGGAACTTTATAACCAATGGGTCTGCAGGCTGACAATATTGGAATTTAGTAATCAGATTAAAAAAATTTTTTCATACTCACAGTTATGGTTTATTATGATGAAGAGTACAGAGCAAATTCAACAAAGGGTGAAGTCCAGAGGAAACCAAGTACAGACGTCCAAGAGTCTCTTCCAGTGGAGTCACCCAGCACACAATTTCTCCAGCAACAAATCGTGACAATGCCTGCAAAGTGCTGTCAGTCAGGAAAACCTGATTGAATCTAGGAGTCCAGTGTCAGTTACCCAAACTTACAGTGTCTGTGTGACCAAATGTATCACTGGAGCTGCAGACCCCAAGAAAGAAACTGTTTTCATAAACTATCTACACAAACTGGTACAGTGTGAGTAATCAAATTTTAAAAACAACTTTTTTATGTACAATTTCAAACATATAAAAAGTATAGACATTAATAGGCTGGATTCCATATGCCCTTCACTCAAGGATTAACAATTATCAGCTCATGGCCAATCCTATTGCATCCATAACAGCACCCAACTCCTCTCACTCCATCACCACGCTGGATACTTTGAAGTAAATCCCAGACACCACATCATTTCATCCACTGATCCATCTTAACATCACAAAAAGAGAGACAAATAGACATTATGTGTCTTCTGATGTGATGCAATTAGAAGTCTCCAACATCATCTATGAAGTATTATTGCTAAAAAAAGAAAAGAAAAGAAAAGGAAAGGAAAAGACCTGAACTTGAAATCAAGTCCCAATTCCAAGTTTACAGGAAATACAGAGGATATGTAGGATACCCTACATATAAGTGACTTGATTTCTTCAAAACACAAATGGCTTGAAAAAGTGCACAAATAAAATTAGGAGATATATCAGCCCCAGTGATGTGTAGACTATATTCGTCAGGGTTCTTCACAGAAACAGAACCAATAGGATGTATATAAGAGAAGCTTTATTATTGGCATTGGCTCACACGGTTATGGAGACTGACAGGTCCCATGATCTGTGTCTGACATCTGCAGACCCAGGAGAACTGGTGATAAAATTTAGTCTAAGTCTAGAGGCCTAAGAATTGGGGATGCCAATGGCATAAGTCCTAGTCTGAGTATGAATGCTCTAGAGCCACGAGCAAAAATGTCTGGGAGCAGGAGATGATGGATGTCTCTGTCCAAGCAGAGAGAGCAAATTTGCCCTTCCTCTATCTTTTTGTTCAATGCAGGCCCTCAATGGTTAGATGATTCCCACTCTGAACTGTTGAGGGTGACCTTCTTACTCAGCCTACTGATTTAAATGCTAATGTCTTCTGGAGACAACCTCACAGACACACCCAAAAATAACATTTTACCAGCCATCTGAGCATCCCCTAACCCAGCCAAGTTGATACACAACATTAACTGTCACATGAACCCTATTTGGAAATCAATTCAAACAAGCCATCTGTAAAAGACATTGTGAGACAATCAAGGAAAAAGGAGCATGAACTAGATATAAAAGGATATTAAGGAATTATTATTGATTTCATTAGGTGTGATAATGGAATTGTATTGCTTTTTCATTGTTGTTCTTATCTATAAGGATACATATTGAAGAATTTATGGGTAAAATTAAACTGTACGATGCTGGAATTTGCTTTGCTCATCATGATTTTTTTTGCATTTTGACTTTCTAAAATATTATATTAAAATATTACTTATCTTGATTACGGAGTTTTCCTTTAGTTTTGGGCCCAAGGCAAGTGTCTCACTCAACTCACATTAGTCCTGGCCCTGAGGAGACTAAATGTAAACACAGAGGTCAAGAGGTAAGCAATGCAATAGCAGAATGGGATGAACACTATAAAAAGAAGAGTGGTAGAGAATTGGTAGGGAGTGAGGAGAGAGAGATTAGGGGAAAGTGTGTGAGCATGTGGATAGTGGTAGATAGCGGAGGCAGGGTGGGGAATCAGGGAGCTTTCCAAGGAGTTGCTGAAACTAGAGAGAAGTAGAGGGAATTCAGGATAGGTTTTCAGGATGGAAAAGATGTGACTTGCTAATGGCTTAGAAAAAGGAGTGGAGTGAAAGGTAGGAGATTGGATTCGGCTTCAGTAATGGTGAACAGGGGTACCTTTAACTGAGGTGAGCAATATTGGGGAAGAACAGTATTCAAGGGAAACCAAGTTTGACTTTGAACCGTATTAAGTGCGACCGGCTTATAAAAGACACACATAGAGCTGAAAAAGCCACTCACAAAGACAGGTATAAAGAGACGAGCAAGAGACACAAATTTGGATGAGATCACTTATGGAAACAGTGTCAAGAGAAAAATGGACTGGACACAGATCCGACCTCTGGGGCCACCAATACTCAAAGGTCAGGTAAGAAGGGGGAGCCAGGAAATGAGGCTAAGAAGTAGCCATTGGTGAGGTAGGAAGAGAATAAGGAAAACATTTCCTAAAGAAGAACCGTGTGAAATACTGCTGAGAAGTGAAGTAAACTGAAAAAAGAGAAAGAACCATTGGGTGTGGTAACAGGCAACCAAGACTTGGGCAGTTTCCATTGAGTAGGGAGATGGAAGCCAGATTGGAATGAATTGGCAAATGTGTTTGAGAGAGGCAAGGACATGAAGATAGCGAATCTGATAATGCATTTAAGCAGTTCTTCAAGGATGGAGAACAGAGAGGTGCCTTGGAAGAATCAAGTTGGGGCATAATCCACAAACCTCAGCTCTACTATTTACCTGCAGTACTTTGTACTGAGTACAGCTCTGGTTCAGGAAGCTGTGGAGACTGATTTCATGAGTATGGAGTACTTTGTGAGAAGATTATAAAAAGGAAGTAATCTGTTTTACATTTTTTTGTATTATAAAAAATATTTTTTGTATATTAGCTTTTAACCAGCTATGACAATGGCAGAGAAGGACATTAGCTAAAAACATTAGGTCTAAATCAGGGGCTGAGTTTTTAAAAGCAAGAATCATTTCTTGGGGCACCTGGGTGGCTTAGTCGGTTAAGTGTCTGACTCTTGATTTTGGCTCAGGTCATGATCTCAGGGTCATGAGATCAAGCTCCGTGTCAGACTGCACTGGGCATGGAGCCTGCTTAAAATTCTCTCCCTACCTCTCCCTCTGCTCCCGCCCACCCACACGCTCTCTCTAAAGGAAAAAAAAAATCATTTCTTAAGGCAGGGATGTAGGGTACAGGTAAGAGAGGGGCAAGGGAAATTGAGCCCCATTCCTGAGCAGAGCATCTGATAGCTGAGATGGGGTCCATTTGGGTCCCAAGGTGTCGGCAAAGCTGTGACCCTTTCTAGAGGCTCTAGAGGAGAATCCAGGTTTCGCCTCTTCCAGCTGCTAGAGGCTGCCACATTCCTTGGTTCTTGGCTCCCTGCCACCTTCAGAGCCAGCAAGCACATCACTCCGACCTCTGCTTTCTTCCCTGTATCTCCTTATCTGACTCCATCTGTTCTGTCGTCTCCCTCTTCCACATTTAAGGACCTTTTTAATACCCTGGCCCTGCCCTTATAATCCTGGATATTCCCCTATCTTCAGCTGGTTAGCAACCTCAATGCCATCTGCAAGCTTATTTCCCCGTTGCCATATAACAGAACACAGAAACAGTTTCTGGGGATTAATGATATGGACCCTTTTGGGAGGTCATTATTTGTCTGCCACAAAGTTCAAAGGCCAGTGTGGCTGGTGGTAGCTTGTGGGGGAATGTTCTCTTCTTCCTGTAGCCAAAGACTATACAGGAGACATGTTGTGCTGGGCCCTAAACTCAACTAAGTGAGTGGCTAAGGGCTTAGCTAAAGTCTCCCTCCAAGTTGAGCATCATGTAACACTTCCTCACTTTTGGCTCTGCTGCAATCCTTGTCCTTTACCCCATGTTAGGGTGGTTGGCAAGGATTGGTAGTAAGTGATTTTCAGAAGAAATACAAATAAGCAAACACTTGATCTCTAAACCAGAGACATTTTCTCTCCGTGACCACGTCCATCCTCTCCTGGAAACCTCTTGGCTCACAAACACTGAACCATCCAGATTTTGGTGGACATCTTGGCATTTGAACATCTACCCCATCCCAGGTTAATGCCAGACTAACATTAAATTCTTCTCATTGACTCCAGGAGGAGGGGAAGCACTGTCTCCCTGAAGCTCTGATTTGTAGATGAGGAAATACAGGATGACCACTAGTTTTGATCTGGGAGTGACCATCACTCCAGATTCCAGGTTTACACAGTATGATAAGATAGTCTCCACGGACGGCTGTCATTAATTCCTTATCTCCCTGAATGTACCTGCTGCTTCTCACATCAAGATGTGGAGTCTAATTCCTCTGCCTGGGCTGGCCCTCGTGTCTTGCTTAACCAAACAGAATGTGATGAGAGTGATATTCTGGGTCTTTTGTGGCTAAGTCACAAGGGTTTTGCTCGATCCTCTTGGAATCCAGCTATAATTATGAGGGCCCATGTCACATGGAGAAGGCAAATGTGGGCTCTCTGGTTAATAGAACCTGCTGACTTCCCAGCTGAGAGCAGCATCAACTGCAAGCCACAGAAGTGAGCTGTCTTGAATACCTAGCCCAGCCAGGACTTCAGCTGACTCCAGCCCCACTTGTTATCTGAATGCAAAAGCATTCAAGGCCTTAAGTGTGAACCATGCAACTGAGACCAGCCAACTCTTAGAACTGTGAACAATAAAAACAGTTATTTTAATCCACTAAGTTTTGAGGTAGGTTTGTTACAAAGCAATAGACATTTGGGGGTATACCTATACTCTTGGGGGATCCCAGAACACATCTAGACAGTGTGATGCTGGGGAGGCTCCTGAAAAGTGCCAGATATTTATAGAAAAGATATAAAATGTGTGATCAATAAATAATAAAGACTAAGTTCCAGAGGATTTTGGAAGAGGAAGATATCACTTCTGGGGAGCTGATCAAGGAAGGGTCCCTGGAGAAAATGAGATTTAATCTGAGTCTTGAATCCTGGGTAGGCTTTAACAGGTAGAGAGTAGGGATAAGAGAGCATATATACTTGAAAGAAGTAATGTGAACAAAAATGGCCAATCAAAAGAATTAAGGGTAGATGAGAAATTCAGGTAGATTTGCTGAAAACACTCATCTTTCAAGATTCAGTGCAAGGGTGCTCTCTCCCAGGCAGCCTCCTCCACCTTCTCTAATTTTCCTACCTTCTGCCTTTCTTGAACGGAGTTTTCTGCTTTTGTCATAGCATCAGGAATACTTTGGGTTATACTTTTTTTTTAACACTCCTATTATGGTTAGGCTAAGGATTAAGTGTCTATAACAAAGAGTTCCCCAAATACAGTGGCTTAAATCCTGTGGATATTTATTTTTCTCTCCCATATAACAGTTTTCAGAGGAGACCTGCCCCTCATGGTCATTCAAGGACACAGGTCCTTCTAAGTCATTGCTCTGCTATTCCCTTAGGCTATGTCACTAACTTGCAGGGTCGAAACTTGGTCACCAAGCACATCCAGGCTCCGGCCAGTCTGAAAGTGGGAAGAGATAGAGAGAGGAAGCAGGCCTGACATTCCCAATCCAGAAGTGTTATATACCACTTCCTTCACATGCTTTTGTCAAGAACTTGGTCACATGGCCTCACCTAAGCCCAAGGGAGGCTGGGGAAGTATGGTCCAGCTGGACAGCCACATGGAACAGTAATTCAATCACTAGGGAAGAAAGGGATTCGGGGTGGGCAGTAGCAGTCTGTGCCACAGGTGCTCATCTTCCTCTGAGTCTAGGAGCTCCTTGAGCACAAGGAACCACATTTTCTTCATCTCTGGTCTCTGCACTGAGCCTCCTGCCTGACCCAGAGGACTATTCAATCCCTACCTGCTGAATGGATAAAGCTATCACAGTGAATGGCCTAGGCTGGATATGATAAAGGTGCAAGGCAGTGTGGGGACCTGGGAAAGAGAGGACAGATGTGGAAGTATTTAATAGGGAAATGCACAGGGCTTGATGAAGCTTGCCAGAACAGAGAGCTTTTAATGTTATGATCTTTTGTGATCTGAGTTGACAGCTCTTTGGCACAGGTTTAAAGAACTTGAACTGAATACCTCACTTAACAGACATTTATTGAACCCATTCCAAATTTAAGAAATTCCTCAACTGCTTCAAAATCACTTTAGGAAGACGCGTGCCTCGAGCTTGAAGACTTTCAGGGTTCTCTCTCAGTACTAGCCTCTGCTACCGTTACCGGGTTCGAGCACCTAACCACACAGCAGGGTTTTTACCTGGCAACCATTCCACACCATCGAGCATACCTTCCTGCTCCGACCACACCTCTCTGGAGTGCTCACAGACCCCCAGAAAGTGAATGTGTGCACTCACCCACGGATGTCCAGACACTGTCTCCTTTCTAGAAAACCCGGCTATGTGGCTGAGTGCAGTCTAAACATTATGCTTCAACGCCAGCCCAGGTCTTGGAATCAGCACAGACTAAGTCTGAATTCTGGCTCTGCCCTTTACTACCTATGCTGGTAGTAGGTTCCAGTTACTTCATCTGTTTAAATCACAGCTCCTTCACCTGTAAAATGGGGATTGGAACGGGGCTATGTACTGGATGTGTGAGGATTTAATGAGGTTCTGGGTATAAAGCACTTGGCCCTTAGTATTGCACTCAATAAAGAATAACTCTTCCACTATGATGACAACCAGGTCTTCAGGCCTCCATGGCTTCTCACATCAAAGGCTATAAACAGGTGTAACAGAAAAAATAGTCAGTTATGGCTGTGTAAAAAACTCAAGGGTGCCAATTGGAACCTTAGTAATTTCTTGACCTGGCCTTAATTTCTGACCCCGTGGCTCTGTCCTAGCCTCCAGAGGACAATCCGATTCTGGTGCATGCAGTCCCACCCCAAGATTTCTTGGCCACGTTTGGGATGATTATCAAATTGGAGCTCAGAGCTCCATTTTTACTTTTTTTACATTTTACACTCCTCCCTGATACAGCACAATCCAACAACTTTACTCATCAGCACAGTCACCATGCAGAGGGAGAGCTGCGTCCCTTGTTTGTCTTCTATGCTTCTGGGACTCATGCTTTTTGTCAGCTACTGCTGTCCTGTGGTTGTGGTGTTCTCTCAGAGATGACGACTCTGAGAGAGGTGGCAGCTCTAGTCAGTGGCACAGTCCGTTTCATCCCATGGATCAGGCCTGTCCCTCTTACCTCCTGGGACCAGCTGAGTTCACTCTCCACACCCTGCCAGGCTAGCTTGTCTCTCTCACTCCTAGCTAACTTGTGGCTCACCACAAGCTCACAGAAGCCCTCTAAGCCATACTTGGTCCTGTGAAAAACTGGCTCCCTCTCATGTACCAATGGACAATGCCATTATCCCTCTTGCTTCCTATTATCAGACGTGCAAGACCCACCTGAGCAACTGCAGCTGGGAACCTGAACCCATACATCTTCCTTCCTGTTAGATCCCCTTGCCCTTGAGGACAGTGCTCCGTCTTCCCCTTCTCCTTTTCCTCTCATGAGAACTCATGCTGAGAGGAGGGTCCCACCACTTATCAACTTGTTCTTCTTTTATAGCTCTGCGCCTCCGTCTCTGTCCTCCCCAGCACAAAGCTCCTTTTATGCAGGTGAAAGGGACTTATACACGTGCGCAAACACACACACACACACACACACACATACACACACACACACAGTAGAGACCAGTTTTCTGTGTTTGTGCATACTTTCCAGACTGTTTCCCATCTGCCAGGGAACAGAATTGCTTTGAAATGATAAGCTAAGGAGTCTGCCATTCCTGTTAGTAGGTTTTTTGTTTTTGTGGTGGCCAAGACGAGTGAACATGCCATTTGATGTCTCAGCTATCAGTCTGCCATAAATTAATACTTCATGTTTTATCCTGCCTCGTGAGTTACACAGGTTTTTACCAGGTTATTGCAGTTGCAAAGGAGGTCTACCAGCCTGCTCAGTTCCCAGAGTGGGCAGAATCCCCTTCATGGTGCTCCCATTGACCCTTCTATTTCCCATTCCAATCTTTTCATTTAACTTTTATCAAATCAAAGTTATACATATAATTTTAAAAGTCAGATAATCCTCTAGAACATTAGAAAGGCAGCAGACTTCCGGGCTCCTCTCCTGTCCTCCATTCCATTCTCTCTTTAGTCCTTAGGCTGGTTCTTTTGATGTTTGCCTCTATATTGCTAAAATAGGATCACATTGCTACTGCTGGATTTATAAGCATTATTTACGGATTTCGAAGTAGGGAGATGAAGATAGCACTTCTTCTAAAGACTTCCACACATACTAATTTGCCATCCCTCTACCAATAGTTAGGGTTTACTTTATTTTGACAACATAAATACTAATCACTGGTGAGCTGGATGGTATAGTTTAATTGCCTTTCCCTTCTCAAACAACGTTTTGTTTTCCCTGGAGCTCATAAATGTCCTTTTCCTCCTCCGCTTAGTTTTCTGTGTACTTACATCTAAATTCCTGTCCTCTCCTTGGGGACTTTGCTCCCAGATCCTTCCACCTAACACTCTGGACCACAGCCTTCTTGGCCTATAGCATAGCTCCCATCTCTTATTTATTCTCTCATCTTCTCTATCTTATTTTCTACCTCTAGATGTTTGTTCTACTTCCTGGGATATTTCTTTGGCTTTTTATTTCAACTTTGCTATTGTCTTATACGTTTTTTAATTGTCATCATTTATTTTCTGAGTGCTTTACTTTCTTTCTTTACTTACTTTCTTTACTGACTTTTTTAAAAAAAGCAACCTATTCCTATTTCACAGATTCTATATTATCTTTAATTTCTTTGGGAATATGATTAATTATCATATTTAAAATATTTTCTTCATTCTTGGCATTGTCTCTATTAATACGGAGTCCTTTCCCCCCCCGGCCCC
>NW_024424453.1:27965330-28145265 GCF_017311325.1 Ursus maritimus
CCCCCCCCCCCCCCCCCCCCCCCCCCCACCGTTTATTTTGCTCTTTGCCTTTCATGCTGAAGAACTGCTGCAAATGTCTAGTGGTCCTCACCTTTCCTTTCCTGTTTGGGAGTGCAGTGCTAAAAATCTGATGTTGACTGGTGATCTTGACCTGGAGTAAAGGGGGAGGAAGCAGCAGGTGTCAGTATCTTTTGATGTTTTTTTCTGGACTGCTCAGATTCCCTGCGGAAAGCTCTCCAATCTCCAGCCAGCATCATGGGAGCTGAGTATAGGAAGAGGGCTGGAGAGGAGAGCAGATGGGGGAGGGGGCCGTCTTTTCTGGTCAGTATACAGACTTTATCTTCCTGTTTTTAGTATGGTATCTCAGCTCTCATCAGTGCCTCATGTCTTCTAGTCCAAGACCTCTGTTTTATCCTTCCCAGATCATAAACTTTTAGTTTGTGCTCAAACCGGGGAGAAGACCCTATATGCTCTTCAATCAGTCCTCCTGTTCTTAGCTCACCCTGCATTTCCCTCTTTCTGAGCTAGCTGATGTCTCAACTCCTGACTTAGGATTTTGCGAAATCGATTGCCATTGATCACCCTCTTTCAGCTTCCAAAATGTAGTTGACCTACCACCACTTCCTTTGTTATTTGGGTTTATACCCTTAAGAAAAAAACGCTTTCCTGCCATTTTAGTAGCGTTTGGGGAGAGTGAAGAGATAAAAACTGTGTTCAATCTGCCATCTTTAAGCAGAAGTGTCTCATTCTATTTTAGTTCTTTCTGGTTTCACTTGGGAACCATCCAAGCTAGATGCTATGATCTAGCATTTTAAACATCCTCTACAACCCAGCTTTTTCCTTCCACTGCTCTGGATCTGCATCCAAATGGGGATTATTCCACAGGCCATCTTCTTTCCTCTTGCAAACAGACTGCTCAACACACAGATCAGTATGACCTCAGACACCACACTCCTCAGTTTCAGCCTCACTCTCAACAGTGCCCAGAAAAGCTTGAAGATCCTTGGTCAAAACCATCTTCCATCCACCTCCCCAGCAATTGCAGACATTCAGCCCTTATACCAATCCCCCAAATCTACCCTACTCCTCTGTGCTTTAATCCAGAAATGACTTTCCTTCATATTTCAAGAAAAAATGGAAGCAACCAAATATGGATTTCCTTAACTTTCTTCCCCTATTTGTCTACCCCATGAAGGAATCTGTGCCTGAAGCCATCGGGAGCCCCTCTTCACCAGAGCAGGGGGCCAGCACTGTAACAGGCTCTGCTTCTGAAGCTGCCAGAGGCGCTCCTCCCACTGTGTTGACCACACTGTGGCTTTCAGAACCAGCTCCTCCTGCCTTTTTGGGACTTATCTCCTCCTGTTCTTTGCATCTTTGACCTCTCTCCTTGTTTTGGCACATTCCTTTCAGCTTAGAAACGACTAAAATGTTTCCACCTCAGAAGCAGCTCTGTAAATCCCATTTAGATATTGTGCTCTCTTTCTCTCCTTACTCTTCCACTGGGCTTCTTGATAACATTGGTGATCATTATCTCCACTTCCTTGCCTTTCCTTACTGCTTTGACCTTTGCACTCAGCCTTCCGCCCACCAGTCTCCCTCACCGATGCCCCCTTGGTGGAAACATGTGTTGGGCATGCTGCAGCTCTTGGCTTACTTGGCACCATTTAGAACGCTGGACCACTGCCTCCCTGACGCACCACTTTTCCTGAATTGCACTACTGCTCTCCTGGTTCTGCTCACTCTCTGGCCACTCCTCCTCTGCTGTAGTTTCTCTTCCTCTCCTGTTCTTGATGTTCATGTGCCCAGCGTTCCATCCCAGCCCTCTTTCCTCCTCCTTCTCCATAAGCTTCTCCCGTTCATCCCATACTAACTACCTGGTCTCTCTTGCCACCTCTGTGTGGATGGCTGTATCTCTACCCCAGTTTTTCTGCTGAGCTCAGACCTGCATTTCCATCTGCTGGCAGGACATTTCTGCCAGGATATTCCACAGGAACCTTGAATTTAGCGTGCCCCAAGCCGAAATCACCATTTCAGAACCTAAACCTGCACAAAGTGCTTTTTGCAATCTGTGAAATCTTGGGGGAAGTTACTGCATTCTCACCTGGGAAACCGGATGATAATACATTCTGTACAGGATTGAATGGTCTCGTTATGTCTCATGACGTATGTCTAGCATTGATCAGAGTGTCTGACATACTGTCCACGCTCAACAATGGCCCCATCATTAGTAGTAGCAGAAGGAGGAGGAGGGTGAGGAGGGTTAGGCACTACCATTACCTGTTCCCACTCCAAACACCTGGGATTCATCCCAGGCCCCTGCCCCCAACCCACACCTCCACCTCCCTGCCCCCTGCCAACCTTACTCAATCTATCAACAAGCCTACTGATCCTATCCCATAAATATCTCTCTTATCAGGTTCCCTGTTCCCATCCTCACTGTCCTGCCCTCCCTGTTTAGTCACAGTCCTCTGTCACCTAGGTGTAGAAAAATCATGCTGTCTGGTTTTTCCAGCCTCTGCTGTTACCATTTTCCCTCCAGTCCATCCTCTAAATCTTCACCAAAATGATACATCTAGCATGACTGTCTGACTGTCACATCTCTCCTAAGCATATTTCAGTATAATTGTAATTATAGCAAAGAGGGAGGGAAGCGAAATATTTAAAATCATAACCGACTCCGGCTGCATCATCCCCTAAGGCATGCATTCCTCCTGAGCACAGGGCTCTGTTTGGTAAAACACCTGAGTGGATGCAGAAGGTGAAAAGTTGAGAATATAACAGAAAGAGATAGCTAAACTCTTCTGCAGAGGAAATAAACTGGAATTAGGGGTTTGGAAGGCATCTAGAAAGGAAAGAAAGTTGAGGAAAGCCTTGGGGATGGGGAGATTCCAGCTCCTTATCTCAGTGGGTGGCTGGAGAGAATTAGGTTGTGGTGGAGTGGGGCTGTCCCATAAAGATTAGAGGTGTCTAATATCTCCTCTCAAGATCTGGACTGTTCTGTGCTGCTCTAGAAACCCTCCCATTCTGCCTTCAACCCCACTGCCCTTTACTCGGCCTGGAGGAAAAGTTTTGGATGGCATGCCTGGGAATGGGGAGTTGGGGTGGAGATTGGTGTGTCTGGGGCTCAGCTTTCAGCAAGCAGGGCCAAGAGTCTGCTTAACAAGGGAAGGACTGAGCAAATAAGCAGATACATTGTGGGTAATGGGAGTCAGGTCTCTTACTGTCAGAGAAGAGAGTGGAGGAATGGTGTGGGATTGGAATCAGGAGTATTCATATGAACTCATAGATTTTACAGATCTATATGTGTATGTAGGCATAAGTACACAGAATGTACACACATAAATGTGTTTATTTCCATACTCTGTCTCCTGAGAGGGCCTAGAATCAATTATATTGTAGTAGCAATTTAAGCACACCTAGCTCCCAAATCTTGGTTTCTAAATACCATTCTCCACTAAAAGGAACTGGCACTCCTATGAAAAACGGCTGATTCCAAGCTGGGGCAGAAATGTATAAGAGAATACAGGAATATTTTGTTGTTTCATAATGTAAGGAAATGTTCAATGAATGCTAGAGACCTAGCAAAAGAACACAGGAATGAGCTGAAGAAATTCCCACTAGCCAAATCTCAAATATCCCCAAATACATTTTGAGGATGAACATATATAATGATAGTAGCAGATTATAATCCATTGAATAAAATAAGAATCCATACTGATATAAATAAATGAAAAAATAAGTTGGAGAAAAGAGAAAAGCCTCCCTATGGTTAAATGCCAAATAAATATGAAAGGAATAGTTAAGTTAGAAAATCATCAGTGGGTGATCAAACAAGTGGATAAAAGTTTGCAGAGGAACCAGAAATTTACATAATCTCAAAGTATCTCCCCCCAAATTTCTTATTAATCACAAAGAGAAAAATAGTAACTTTAGAGCAAGGAAATGTATCAGACAACACATTAACCAAGTGGTCAAAGATAATATCACCAGTAATGGGCCAGAGTGACATCATGTGCCTTCTTCTTCTTCTTCTTCTTTTTTTTTTTTTTAAGGTTTTACTTATTTATTTGAGAAAGAGAGAGCGCATGGGGAGGAGGGGCAGAGGGAGAGGGAGACAGAGTTTTAAGCAGACTCCACACTGAGTGTGGAGCCCAATGCAGGGCTCAATCTAATGACCCTGAGATCATGCCCCTGAGATGAGGACCTGAAGTGAAATCAAAGTCAGATGCTTAACCGACTACATTACCTAGACGCCCCAACATCATGTGCCTTCTGATATGATATACTGAGTATACATCATTTCAGTGATATTCCTTTTGAAAATGCATAACCTGAATCTAATCATGAGGAAATACCAGGCAACACCAATTGAGGGACATTTCACAAAATAACTGGTTAAGGTGAAGAACTTCAGGCAAAAGAAAGGTCGAGGAACTTTTAAAAGAGATGGAAAAAAATACCTAAAAAGACATGACAAATAAATGCAATGTGTGATTCTGGATTGGATCCTGGACCAGGAAAAAATAGTTATAAAAGACTTATTGAGACAACTGATAAAATTTGAATATGGGCCATGGATTAGAAAATAGTATTGTATCAATGTGAAATGTCTGTATTTTGAAAATTGCACTGTGGTTATTAAAGAGAAAGTCCTTTTTCTTAGAAAATGCACAGTGAAGCATTTGGGGGAAGGGGGCATTATGTTTCCAACCTATTCTCAAACGGCTCAGAAAAATGCATATCTATCTATCTACCCACCTAACTATTAATGATAAAGGAAATGGAACTGAGGATTTCCTGGAATTTTCAAAAGACATCAGATTCAGGAATCTCCATAAATTTCAAGCAAAGTAAATGGAAAGATAGCCACACTCATATATATCAATAAAATTGCAGAACATCATAAAAAAAAAAAAACGAACTTAAACCAGCCATAGAGAATAGACAGATAACGTGTCTAAGTGGCAGTTAGACTTACAACTGACTTTCCAATGGAAATAATGGAAACCAGAAGACAGGTAAGGAACAGTATGTCTGGAATACATGAGATCCCTCAGGGGTCTCTTAGTTTATCATGCCCTGTGAGTAAGGTTAATGGCAAACTATGGCAATTCAATCCAGGAAGGATCAGTAATGGCCAGACCCTTTAGGAAAGAAGATTTGGGTCACCCTCACCAGGTTAAGAACTAGGACCAGCTCCGGAAGTATATAATGGTGTTTAGGAGGGCAATTCAAGAATCTATCAACATTATAAAGTAACGCCCTTTGATTCAGCAATTCCACTTCTGAGAATCTACCCTTCTAAATATATACAATATGCATAAAGATGCATGTGCAAGGATGTGTGGTCGGTCTATCATCAGATCCATGAAATCTATCATGGTCCATCCCAACCAAAAGAATACCACGGATAAACCTCTGTATGCTCTGTCATGCAAGCATCCTTAATACCTCAACTTACTTTGATCAGTGAAAATAGCAAATCATGCAGACCGATACCTTTTGTACAATTTCATGTCTATAAAACTGAAAGCATGCATAAACACACAGTTGTGTGTCTGAACACATATACAGACACACGTGTGTGTGTGTGTGTGTGTGCGCGTGCAAATATCGAGAGAAAGGGCTATAAGAACATACACCAAACTGGGAGTTGGGGGAGAGAGATGATGGTTTGTATCAAGGAGGATGTTATCTTACTCCATGTACTTCGGTGATGCTTGAGTCTTTCACAACACAATGGGTTAATATATTACTTGTGGATGGAGAACTTTGAAAAGTAAACTGCTCTAAAGTAGACACAGCAGCATTCCCAACTGCTCCTTGCAAAGAAAGGGGACACTTTCAAAACTTAGAGGCACCCCTTTTTACAGCCCTCCCCTAGCTGAGTGAACTTGAGGCCGGGGTGAGGAATTGTTCTCAGGGCTCTGTGGGCAGGCATCTATCCTCTTGGACATGAGCTGGGACTCTGAGTGGAGCATCAGACTGCATGTATGGAACATCCCAGTCATTCCCATTATCTGGGAGGCCTCATCCCAGTACTGCCCCCATGCAGGCTGCCCCAGGGCTCCATTCACCCACCCTGCTGCATCTCTAGCCCAAGGCTAGCCTTTTTTAGGAATAGCAGAAGCAGCCCTGATGATGGCGTTTTCCAGGCCTCTGAAATTTGTCTCCTGAAGTAGAATAAGGTCAACTACAAACAAAACCAAGAACAAGGCAGTGTGTAGAGTATGGTGATGATTGAGGGTTTTCATTTCCTCTAGGCAGAGAAACCTCAGGAGGCTGAGGTCAGGGCTTCCCAGCATTTTTACCGAGACTTATTGGGAAATTTCAAAAGTTTATCCCCACACCTTGTTGGGGGACGGTGGGGGGCAGACGATTCCTTCTCCAGGGATGGGATGGGGATTGCAGGAAGAAGTTTGTGTAAGACCAAGTACCCTGTAGAGACAGGAGAGACTGGGAATTGGTTTGTTCTCTGGGGAGTTAAAGTGTTCGGATGGTCACATTTTTAATCTTATTTAGAAGTTAACATTTGAATATAGATTTGAAGAGGAAAGGAATGAAGCCATGTGAAAGTCAGAAGTAAGAGTGTTGTTCCAGGTACAGAGAGCAGCAGGGCAAAGGCCCCGAAGTAGGATTGTGTCTGGTGTGTTACACAACAGAGCAGTCATTGTGTGAGCGAGAGTAAGAGATAAGATCAGAAAGGAAGCAAGGAAGATGGAGAATGAGAACTGCCTTGATAGCTTGTTAAGGACTTTGCCTTTTATTCTAAATGAATTAGGGAACCCTTAGTAGTCTAAGAGCCAAGTAGCAACATGATTTGGTTGTGTATAATAGAATAGTTCTGGCTGCTATGTTGAGAACAGACTAAATGAATAAAGGAGTAAGGGGAAAGCAGGGAGGCCAGTGAGGCAGCAGCTACAACAGTTCAAAGGGGAGCTAATAGAGTTGAGATTTTCTTGACAGAACGGCCAGCATCACCTGGAGGGCCTGTGATACTGTTTGGGGGACAGGGACTTTAGAACAAATAATGAAATGTATATACCACTTCTCTGTTTCTACCCCCTGAGGTTGAAACCCCTACTTTTATTAGTCTGGGGTGGGGCCAAGGAATTCGCATTTCTACAAGTTGCCAGGTGATAGTATTGCTGGTCTGGGAGCTATACTTTGAGAACCACCAACTTCTTCACAGCACTGATGAAAATGCACAATGAACGTGCGTTTATCACCCGTCCTCAAGGAAGCACCTTGCTTACCCCTGTGTGCTAGTGCCAAGCATGATGCCCTGAGCTCAGCTCTGGGCCAGGCATGGTGCTGTACTGAATGAAGTTCTTGAGCGTCTCTGGTTTGAATGGTTTGGAGGTAACTGGTGATTAAACTTTTCAGGAAACGGTCATTATAGGGAAGGGATTCATTATAATTGTAATAACAATAACAATGGGTCTGACACTCTGCCTGGGCGTTTTACTCCCATCTTCTCCAATTAAATCCTGTGAAAGGCCCATGAGTCTGGCATTAACACCCCTATTTTATGAATGAGGAAACCGAGGCTTGGGGTTTAATTTCCCACCATTAACAAGTACCACAGCCCAGCCAGGCCTGACTGACCGCTCTGCTGTGTTTACATCACCGACTACGTCAAGAAGTCACTGATAGGAGATTGCCTTGAAGGCAGGAGCTTCCTCACTTGGGGACTGGGAGCCATATTGAAAACTGCAGGGAATATGCCATCCTTTAAAAAAAAAGCACCTCCCGTCTGAATTGAGAGCCCTGTTCACACCGCACATTTCCAGCCCCAAGCTCTTCTGCCAGAGCGCTGGTCCCCTAATAGATAGTAGCGGCTGCCCCCAACATAAGGAGTTTTTGCTGACCTTTGTGGTGGAGCACTTTTCCTCAGCTCTCATCTTCTTCTCAGCCTCCTCCCGTAGGATGATGGACACAACTCCGGGGCTGAAGCTTGACACATCGAGGCTAGCCTATCTCTAAATGGAATCCATTGCTCTCACTAGAGAAGGGGAAAATAAAAGTTGAGGACTTCCCGCCTCATCAGTCGCTCTCTTCCCCCACCCTCCCCGGAGGATAAAAATAGCCGCCTCCCGCGGCCTCCCAGCGGGAGCAGCAACTGCGCACGGAAACCCGGCCTGCCCCGCAGCAGCTGCGCAGTGAGGCGCGGGGTCGGCGGGCGGCCAGGGTCAGAGCGCGGACCCTCCCGCAGAGCCGAGGTGAACTGCGGGGAGGGGACGCTTGGAAGTCTCAACCGAGAGAGGGGGCACTTGGAGCAAGTTTGAGCGTGATGGTGGGTGCTCACATAAATGCACCCGAGACCCGGAGGTCCGCGCACGGGCTCGTTCGAGGTGTAGGCACGATTCTTAACCTCTTCAGGGGGCCGGGACTCGCTAGAACAAATGATGAAACGTACACAGCACTTCTCTGTGTGCCCAAGCGCACACTGAGAAACACAGACACACACTTCTGCACACCACAGGTTAACAACCCCAGATGAGGGTTGACAATGGGGACGCAGAACGATAATAAAAAATAAAATTTCGTAACGTGTAAGGATAAGGTTACTAAAGTTTGCTGAGTAGGATTTTTTGGAGAATAAATGCATACAGTATTTATCCATGGGAAGTGACACAGAAATGTTAATGTTGACCTCCGATGGTGGGATAAAAGGTGCTTTCTATTTTTCACCATTTTCTCAGTAAGAAAAAGCAGGTTTCTCTTTTGCTACCAGAGCGGCCGCATCCAGGCATTATCCTGGACCTGGGGAGCCCACTCCGGGGCAGCCGCAGCCCGGGCCTGCCTGCCTGGACTCTGTGTCGCGGCGAGCGGGAGAGTTACAGACAAGAGACAAGCTAACATCAGGATGGTGACAACGTGGGACGGGGACGGGCTCCTTTTAAAGGGTGCCCAGGGAGCCCTCAGCTGACCACAGCACTTGAAAACCAAAGCGCTCCCAGCCCCGCAGCCGCCAGCACGGAGCGGACGGTGCGTGCGTGCGCGATCCCGGGACGGCGGCGGCGCGCACGGGCGCGCCTCCGCGTCCAGCCCCCTGCAGTGGACGATGCCGCCGAGAAGGCGGCGGCGGCGGCGCGCTCCGGCGGTCTGAAGCGGCGTCCGGCTGCCACGGGCCGGCGGCGCGATGAGCTGGGCGGCCGCCCCCGGCTCGGGGCTGTGAGGGGCTCGGGGCCGGGGGTGGGTGGCGGCGGCCCGGCGGGCGGCCAGCGCTCCTCCTCGGCGGCGGCGGCGGCGGCCATGCGCCGGGCGGCGCGGCCAGGGCCGCGGGGCTGGGGCCGCCTCCCCGGGACCCGCGGCCTCAGGGCCCCGCCGCCGCCGCTGCTGCTCCTGCTCGCGCTGCTGCCTCTGCTATCCGCGCCCGACGCCGCCGCCGCCCCGGCCCAGCGGCCTCCCGTACTGTCGCCGGCGGCCGCGGGGCCCAGCGTGAGCCTCTACCTGAGCGAGGACGAGGTGCGCCGGCTCATCGGTGAGTGGGGCCGTCTGCGTCGGGGTGGGCAGGTCGGGCCCGACCCCGGCTGCTTCCGGCCGCCCGCGGCCCAGTCGGAGAGCGGGGGACCGCGGCCAGGTCGCGTCCCAGTGCCCGGGGTCGTCTCGGGGCCCCGGCCTTTGCCTGCCTTGCTGGCCGGGAGGTGTGGTCCCTGCCCGGCCCCCGCCTCGGGTCAGCCTTCCGGCCTACCCCCTAAGTCCTCGCTGTCCCGCCGTGAAAGACCGGGGATCCACCCCATTCCGCTCTACCCCACTGCCTCTTCGGTTTTCGCCCTATTCCTATTCATAGCTTCCAAACTTTTCTTCCCTGATGCACCAAGTTTCTTTGACCCATCCTAGGCGTGTCATTGTAGGGCCCTGGATTTTGGATATCTCGAAGTCCGTGTTTTATTTCGACCAGACCTGGCTGTGGTTTTGATGCCCCAGTAGAGGCCACAATACTGTGGTCTTACTTTCTGGTTATCATACTTCTTTTTAAAAATGAGGTGGGGGGGAGGAGGGAGAGGTTAGAAGAGCACTGCATGTTCGTGGCAGCCTCCAAATCTTGTGACGTTTAAGCATATTTTTAAATGGGGAGTGAATCTCTGGGTAGCAGACCTGTTAGCTTCTTTAGTATCATTTTGGTTCTTGTCTTGGATGTGTTGGACTGTGGACTGATCTGTATTTCAGGGCCACTCTTTTACTCTGAATACCTTGTAGGAAAAGGAGAACTTAGCTTTGGGTCAGTTCTGTTCCACCTAATTAGCTTTGTCGTTTGGGGAATTAATTTGAAAAATAATGGTGTTTTTGTGCTGAGACTGTGGATTCTGGAAATGAGCCCTTAAAGGAAGGTTTGATAAAAATGGCCCCAAATGGGAAGTCTTTGGTAGTTAAGGATGCCTAGACATTCTTTGTGTGTTAGACTTTCTTTTGTGTATTGTGGCACAAAATAACATTTCCCCCCTCTTTATTTAATCTCAGGTTTGTGGTATATCTGAGTGATAGGGGGGAATTATTTTTTTAATCATCCATTATCTATCAGTTTTATTTTTATTTTTTTAAATTTGTAAGACTTTCTTGAAGTGGACTCAATGTTGAAACGGTATTGCTTTTAGCAGTCTGTTTAGACATTGTTACATATATGGGTTTGTAGTCTTTAATCAAACAAGAATGCTGTGTTTTTGTAATGTCCTGTCCTTCTTAATCCTCTTTTTGGTCTAGTTGAATTAGCTAAATTTAGTTGAGATTAATTAAAACTGCCAATTAGGTTAGTACTTGGAGCATAAGACTAAGGTTTAGGAAAAATAATGAAAGCTTACAAATGGACTCATATCACATAATTATTTTTAAAATATTAATGCATTCTGTATGGTTTTTAAAGGTTTTTTGGTTAAAAGCTTGCGTATAATTTGTGACTTTGTTTACATGTAAGAGTACATGTTAGAAACCAGCCAGGTGGGGGTAGGGGATAGGGAACAACCAGAGGCTGACAGTGATTGAGTGCCTGCCACTTACCGGCCCCTACATGTTTTACACACATCATTTCCTCTAATTTTCTTGTGACCCAGTTAAATAGATACCATTACTCCCATTTTAGAGTTGAAGAAATTGAGGCTTTAACCTTTTCAAGGTCACACAATTTATAATCATTAAAAAAAATTAAACATAGTGTTGACATAGGCGACAAAGTTTTATTAAATTTAATAAAGATATCATTTATATAGAAGTTTCGTTATGGCATGGTGGGAAAAAAGTCATTGCTAATTAATACTTGAAATAATGTATATGTATTTGTCCCCTGACTGATGAGCCTCCAGCTTTATGCCCATTGGGAGGCTGGGAGGGAGGATCCCTCTACTGATCATCAACCTCTGGGGCAAGAGGGACCTCCAGTGGTATTTTTTCTAATGCAAATAGAATTGACCTGTTACATTTTGACTCTCTTTGCCAGATCTAGGTTCATCTCCCTCATCCACTCTACCTTTAAAGTATTCATTCCTTGGCTGCTTCTGGGTGGGGAAGAACGAGTGGGTAAGACTCAGATGTGTACCAGGCATCTTGAGTTCTCAGACTGCAGTTTCTCACAGAAAGTCTTATGGTGTTTAAGACTACTTGAAATAATAGTTCGTGCTATATTTTTGTATCATTATGGGTTAAATGCCTCTGAAAGCTGACTTGGGAAACTAATCATCATTTTATAATATTTGTAAGACAATGAGTTTGGAATTCCAAGTAAGAAACTTAAAAGTGAACTTGATAGTGACAACTTTATAAATTGAACTAATTGCCTTTGTTATGAGAGTAAGTTGTTGTTTCAATCCAATTAATATGTTTAAAAGTCACAGTTTAAAAATCAAATAGTGCTAAAAGGCTTAACATAAAACACAGCAGTGTCCTACCCTTGGCCTTTTTATCCTTCAGGTCCTACTTTCCAGTGGAAGCTACCATCTCATACTTGTTCTATTTGTTTATTTATTTTCCTGTTCTTTACTTGCATATTTTGAAATTAATAGAATAAACATTCAGTTTCCTAGTATCATAATTGAGCACTTGCCCTGTTCTCTGCCCCAGTTCCTCGGTACAGCTAAATAACAATTTTTGGTAAAACCAATAATCAGTATTTACATTATTGCATATATATTAATTGCTCACTTCTGAGTTAAATAGTGATGCCAGATTATGGCTTTTTTTCTATATTTTTATGTTTTCCCTAGAGCAAATAATTGCCTTCAACTTTTTGATTTTTTTTTTCATATATCTATGACTGCATTCCTCAGATACCCCAAGAAAAATATGTTCAGTGCCTTTTGATATTTTTTTCCAGGTAGCACAAATCATCTCTCAGTTCTACTTGGTTTCCTCTTAGAGACTCCCTGGTTGGGAGCCTTCCATCCTCTTGTTCCAGTCTAACAGTAGGATTGTTTTTCTTGTGATTTCTGTTCCCTTCTCTCCTGCCTTAGAGCCTGTTTCCTGGATCACTTGTTTTCTTTTTCTTGGTTTGCTTCGTTCTGCTAAAGGGTATCCTCAGTAGCTTCCTAAGAAGGGATGCATAGGAGATAAATTATTTGAGGCCTTGTATGTCTTAAGGTGTCTACCCTAGATGCTTTATAGGTGATTTATAGGTCCTTTATAGATGGTTTGGCTACATTTAGAATAGTAGGCTGAAAAAAAAATATTTTTTCCCCATAATTTTGATGGCATTTTCACACTGTTTCTGGATTTAAGGCTTTCTGATGAAAAAATTCAAAGCCATCTGATTTTTGTTTTTATTTTTCTGTTTTTATTGAAGCTCAGGGTCTTTTTCTCTGGCATTCTGAAATTTATTTTTTAAAAGGTTTTATTTATTTATTTATTTAGTTAGTTATTTGAGAGAGAGAGGGAGATCCCAGAGGGAGAGGGAGAAGCAGACTCCCTGCTCAGCAGAGAGCCCAACAAGGCTCAATCCCGCGATTCTGAGATCATGACCTGAGCTGAAGGCAGACGCTTAACTGACTGAGCCACCCAGGCATCCCCTGGCATTATGAAATTATATAAGCTTTTGTGTGGGTCCTTTGTTCACCTGTTGGCTCTCGTTTTAGTAGGCCCTTTGGATCTAAGACTCATATTCTTCAGTTTTCAAAAATGTCTGTTACTTTGATAATTTCCTACCCTTTGTTTTTATTTTTCTTTCTGAGACATCTATTGGTTTGATTATTGAATCTCCTGGAATTGATCTTCAGATACTCTTAATTTATGTTGCCTCTTGTTTATATCTTTGTTTGTGGAGGTGGAAAGTGTGTGTGGGTGGGAATCTTCTCAATTTTGTCTTCTAAACTTTTATTTTAAAAATTTTAATGATGTTTTTAAGTTTCAGAAGCTCTTTTTGTTCTCTGTTTTCATTTCATTTAATTTCATTTTCTGTTTCCATTTTATTCTTCATAGATATATTATCTTTGATGTATTTGTATATGTATTTTTCATTTTTCCCATATGTTTAATGTTTTTAATATTTCTTCTGCTTCCTCCAGTGTGCTTGTTCATTTCAGGGTACTTTTTATGGTTGTTTAGATCACAAACACCTGGTCATCCTTGGCTGTCCACAATTAAGAGTAAGATGCTGGAAGGTTGATTAGGAGAGAATGTGTGCTGGTGGTCTAGTGACTTCCTTTGGAGTACAGGTAGAGTTTTCATTGCACATCCACTCCACATAGCAGCACCTTCACATCTTCTTTGAGAACAGTCAGTGTCTGCAGAGAAGACCGTCAAATAGCCTGCCTCTGATGTGTTTGGTAATACACTGACTGCCTGGGTTTGGGTTATCTGGTTGAGGTGGGATGGAATGGGGATAAAGGCCACCGTTCAAGCTGTAGACTTTGACTTCTCTTTACAGTTCTCCTGCCCCTGTGGTTCAGTTTCTTCAGAAAAACTTAGGGTCTCCTGCTGGATCTGGGGGCCCACCCCTTTTAGAGTTTCCCCCTTTGTCAAGCCTGAGCCTCAGGCTGGTCTTTGGTGCCTCAGGGGTCCTGAGGAACAGTGACCACTTCTTCATCTGGCTCCCCTCTTGGAAAAGTTTATCGAAATGTATGTCGTGTTGTTGTCTTCTTTCCCTTTCTGTTTCTTTGTGGTTTAATGTCTTTGTGATTTCATTAGTATCATTCAGAGGAGTTCAGGTTGAAATGGGGATAAAGGCCAGTGGTCATTCCAGAATATGTAAATGACAGTTAAGGTTGGGCTTTGACTATTGAAGAGCTGTTGATGTGTAACAGGTTTTTTTGTTTTTTTTTGTAATAATATTTAGAAGAGTAGTAGTTGCCACTTTTTAGAATGATGCTGACATGTAGCAGTCTTTTGCCTTTGTCAGGCACAAAGGTAATTCCTGTTTCAAGTATATACTGTTATTTCCATTTTATAGGATAAGAAAACAGACTTGGGCAGTTCCTTGGTTGTGGGGCATATAGTCCTGATGGAAGTCTGCCTGTACAGAAACTCGAAAAGCCTCAGGAGCTTTTACTCTGCATGTGGCATCGCTGTGTCCCCAAGCCCAGTTTCATTGTTCTCATTTACTCTTCTTAACAGGCTGCATTGTAGACACTCATTTCCCCATTTTTACTGATGAGGACTTTGATTTAGGGTCCTTTGGGCAGTGAGTAAAAGGTCCAGTCTTGATTCGGTCTTGCTTGAATCCAGAATCCATCTTGCCTCTTTGTCAGCTCTGGAGGAGCTGTGATTAACCAAAAACACTCAAGAAGTAGAATCTGAAAGCCTGCTACCACATGTTTGTGCTCTTGACTATTATCTGCATCCTCCCGTGTTCTCTTTCTAATTGTATTAGATAATAATACATAATTCTATTATCCTAATCATAATTCTAATAGAATTAAGTTCCCTGGAAATCCAGGACTTGTGAAACTATTATGTGGCTGGGGCAGTGCTAGGAGTTTGCTCCTAGCAAAATGCTGAGGGGTGAGGGCTATTGTATGAACAGGTTATGGCAGCAGTGGTGGTAGTGATAGGGACTCTGTAAGGGTCAGAGGTCTTCTGAGAATAGATTCTGCCTCCCACCAATTAGAAATTCACTTTGGGTAACTTGCTATTCTGTTAAAGTAAATACCCTCTGGAAGAGTTAAGCATTGTTCACATCTTATTTAAAATCAGTTAAATATAAGTTGAGATCAATGCTCCCCAGACCAGTTTAATAAAAATTTTTGAAGCCCAACCAAGTACCATATACTGTGGTAGAAAATGATGACTCAAAATTATTAAATTCCTTTTTTTGAGGAACTGAGAATTTCGGAGGGAAGACTAACCATTATATTGAGGACCGTTACACTGAGATAAGAGTCATACTGTTGATATGACTAAGTTACTGTAGGAGTGATTACTCTTGACTCTAGAAGGGGGAAGGGGAGAGAGCCTTAGAGAGTTTAGGGAAAGTGTTCCAGGAATGGAGACATTTGAGCCCCATCTTGAGGAGGAGTTTGATGGGCAGAAAAGAGGAACAGTTCTTGCCAGGTGAGAAAACAGCATGAAAAAGCTATAGATGTACAGAAGTAGATGGGTGTGAAATCAGGAAGTAGGAAAAATCTAATGTGGATAAAATGAGAAAAATTGGCAAAGCCACGGAGTGGCAGAATATAAAGCTGGGAGGTAGGTTGAGATTGAATTAGGAATTTAATTTCATCTCGTAGGTAATGAGGAGCTGTTGAAGAATTTAGGAAAGGAGAGTGCACGAACAGGACTGGGTTACAGAAAAGATGACTTTTGGCCCCAGTGGAAAGGGGCTTGGAGAAAGACAAGGTGGATTTGGGAAATGGGACAGAGTCAGCTTGTGCTGGTAAGAGGGATCAACTAGGGTAGTTGAAGGAGTGGGATGGATTTGTGAGGACTGTGCAGGGAGTTTGGAAAAGACTTAGTGGAGGAGACTTGACAGTTAAAGAGAGGAGTCAGAGAGGACTCCAGGGTTTCAGATTTGGGGTGCTGAACTGAGGGACTCTCTCCATTTGGGAGGTGGTTGAGGGAAAGGAAAATAAGATGAGCCATGTGTTCCTCTCCTCCCAGCACCTCTCCTTCCTCTTAACTCTCAGGTCAAGCGCTTGGGGGGGAGGGCAGTGAGAGTGTCCTCCCTGCTGATGTGTCTGGCATAATCTGAGAGGTGTGGGGTGCCTGCTGGTGGAGTTGGTTAGCACCCTGAGCAGACTCTTAACCCTGGGCATTTTGGGTGGGGTGGTGGCATTGATGCAGCATTAATTTGAATCCATGTGTTCTTCATTGGGAGAGCAAGGCTGAGGCATTGTGCAATTGTGGGTTTTGAGTTTTTTTTTCCCTTCCTCATGCTCCACGTGTGGGAGAACTCTGTCCAATTATGGCTAAACCTGTCCACTATGAGTCACATCCTGAGTTGACTAGTCAGTTCTGAAGGTGCTGCCTAAAATACTGTTTGGATTTTAAGGGTCACTTTAGAAACAAATGAAATCTGAGGGTATTTTTTTTTGAGCATCCTGAATTGTGAAGTTTCATAGCATTACTTTTGTGGTTTTAATGCATTATGCCAGTGTTGTGAAAAAACTTGCCAGCTATACATAACAAAACAAAAAACAAAATAAAACAAAAACTCGGACATGAAACAAAGCA
Organism: Ursus maritimus; assembly: GCF_017311325.1. NCBI lineage: Eukaryota > Metazoa > Chordata > Mammalia > Carnivora > Ursidae > Ursus > Ursus maritimus. Next base: position 27,981,927 of record NW_024424453.1, read on the forward strand.
TTTAGGTACTCTGAAATTATATTACACTTAAAAGTGCTTTTTTTGTGTCATCCTTGTTGGTGCAAATCAAGTACAGTATTTTCTGATTAAAATGTTATTAAACAACTTTCATTTATGTGGGACCTCTTAAGATATGATGTGCCAAAACAAGTGTGTGTATATTGCTGAGTTACCTAATAAATACTTAGTGAACAGTTCTTTTTACTGTGCAAGTGTTACTGCTGAGTGGTAGAATATTTCTGAAAAGTAATTTCATAGGTCTCATGCTTGTATATGAGATAAGTATGTTATGTCTTATTTATAAATAAATATGTTTTTATATAAATATGTGTGTTTTAGTATACCTCTTGCTATATGCTAAGTACTTCACATGTGTTCTTTTTTTGTTATATCAACCATATAAAGTAGGTGGCATTGACATTTTTTTTTTAATAGATAAAGCTGAGGCTCTGGGAAATTACAGAATTCACGGGAGGTCACGGAAATGTCTGGGGCTTTGTGACTCCAGAGTGCATACTTTTTTCTCTGTGCAGCCTCTGAAGGTTAACCGTTTACTTAGTCTTTAACCGGAATAATCTGAGGGGCTTTAAACAAAATATGGATTCCTGAACCTATCCTGAGCAATTTATTTAGGAGATCAGAGATGGGGCCCAACTCATGAACTTTTGAATGCCATGTTTCATTGATTATAAGATGTACAGTTTTCCCACCTTTGAACATCTCTGAAATTGAAACCACTTTACAACCAATGGTGAGTCATCAGTTAATTGACAGTTCTTTTTTATCTTTCTTAGTGGCACGAAAAATAATGGTGCAGTTTAGATTAAATGAAATATGGTATTGTAAAAGGATTGCCACCTTTCCTTTTTTTAGGGGGTGGGGGAGATACCTCTCACAACTCTCTTTCAGAGTTGTAAAATTCACTGGTGATATTTATTATTTGCTTGTGGTAATGCTGTGTAGTAATGTCCTTGCAAGGAAAGCGAATGATGGCAGTGAGATATTACCATTAGGTTTATAAGCCATAGTAACTCATTTATCACCTGGGAAGTTGCTAGTAAAAGAAATATCAGTTGTTCTCAACCTTATTTTGTGAAAGTCTTCTGGCCTTTCCCTAGACAAAGGCATGGCTATCCAACCATATTAAGTTTTGTGTACTGTGCTGACTTAGACTTTGGGGGCTTTGTAGGGACCTCTGATGAAACCTTATAGTTGCATCTTGTGTCCCACAAAAGCTGGTCTGGAAGGGGGCATATTACCTTCTGTATTTCATCCTGGTATTCCCTGACCTCCTACCTGAATTTTTAAAGATTTGCATACATTAAGGATCACTTAATTGTGTTATATGAGTTTTGACAGATGTATAGTGTCATGTATCCACCATCGTATCATACAGAATAAGTTTACCATCCCCCCAAAATTCCGATTTATTTTAAATAAGTTTGCTTTTAAAAATGTATTTATTATGGAAAAGTTCAAACATTCAGAAATAGAATAATATAATGAACCTATGTGTAGCCATCATCCAGCTTCAATAATTATCAACTAATGGCCTTTTTTTGGCGGGGGGGGGGTGTCTATATCTCTCCACTCCCCAATCTACTCTTTTGCCCTCACTGTCCTGATTCCCCACTTGGATTATTTGAGGCAAACTCAGACACATAATTTTGTAAAAACTTTTTCGTATGTATCTCTAAAAGATAGGGACCTAAAAATTTATAATAACTATTATCACACCTAAGAAATTAACAGTTCATAAATATCAAGTATCTATGCTGTTCAAATCTTTCTGATGTACAGATAAATGTTTATATGGAGACTCTTGCCTGCCACCTCTTTCCTCTTTTATCCTTCTTCACCTCCCATGTGTTTAGCTCCTCTGTTGCCAAGCTCTTTCTCATCCTAGGATCTGCATTTGATGGTTGCTTTGTCTCACATACTTTCCCCAGATCTTTACAGGACTGGAGACTTACAGATCTCAACTTAAAATGTCACTGCCTCAGAAAGCCTTGCCTTCCTAGGGTTGACCCCCCAGTGCCACTCTGTTCTTATCACCCTGTTTTATTTTAAGCATGTGATACTTTTGTTGTTTTTGTCTCCCCCTATACGAAAGTTAGTTCTGTTTGAGTAAAGACCTTTTATACCGTTCCACTCTATATCCCCAGCACTTAAAAACAATACCTGGCATGTAGTAGATGTTCAGTAAAACTTCAATGAATAAATAAGTCATACTTCTTGTAGGGGAGATTCACTATCTTATGCCATATGGGAGTCATCATTCTCTTTATCATTTCCCATTGCCTGCTGAGTTATTATCCAAGAAGGGAGTTGGGCTGGGCTTACTTATATTTATGAATGGTAGTTTAAATAAATTAGTTTTTAATACCTTATTTTCTTTGAGGTTGCCTAATTTTCCCATCTCTGTTCCTTGTACCCCTCTCTCTGGGTAAGGTGTCCTCCATCTTGGCTTCCATAGCTCTGCACTCTGTACAAACAAATCAATATCACTATACCCATCACATTCTGTCTTTCCCATATACTGCACTAAGGCCACCCCAAGGCTTGACTAGCAACTCCCAGCAGGCTGTTGGTCTGCCGGGCAGTTGAAAGATGGAAAGTATTCAAGAGAGATTCTGGCAAAAGCCTTTTTCCAATTATTAAGACCTGAGAAGTGCAATTTCTCATCTTTTCTTCTGAAATGCTTAAGCTACTGTTAATTCTATCCAGTGCATTTTTTCATCATATGCATTGTAGTTTTCACCTCTAAAAAATTGATTTGTGTCTTTTTGTATCTTCCATGTCTCTGCTTAACTTTTGACCATGGGAAATACAGTTACAGTAGTTGTTTAAATGTTCTTGTCTAGGGGCGCCTGGGTGGCTCAGTCGTTAAAGCGTCTGCCTTCGGCTCAGGGCGTGATCCCGGCGTTCCCGGATCGAGCCCCACATCAGGCTCCTCCGCTGGGAGCCTGCTTCTTCCTCTCTCACTCCCCTGCTGTGTTCCCTCTCTCGCTGACTGTCTCTCTGTCACATAAATAAATAAAATCTTAAAAAAAAAAAAAATAAATGTTCTTGTCTACTAAGTCTCATGTTCTCGTCTACTAAGTCTAACATCTGTGCCGTTTCTGGATTGGTTTCAATTATTTATCACTTATTTATTTATTTTCCCTTTTTTCGTGGGGGGGGGCATGCCTGGTTCATGAGCAAAGGACAAGCATTGTGAATTTTACTCTGGTAGGTGCTGAATATTTTTGTATTCCTATAAATATTCTTAGGTTTTGTTCTGGGATTCAGTTAAGTTACTTGGCAGCAGTTTGATCCTTCTGATCTTGCTTTTTGGACTTGTTAGGACAGGAGCAATGCTCAGTGTAGGGCTAATTTTTCCCCACTACTGAGTTAAGACCCCTTTGTGTACTTTCTCTGGTGACCTGTGTGAATCGTGAGGTTTTCCAGTCTCGCTAGTGGGAATAGGCGATATTCCAGATCCTGTGTAAGTAGGATTGTACATTTTATCCTTTCTCTGTCCTTGTGCAGCTTCCTTATCCATCCTCTGATCAGTAGTTAGCCAAAGACTGGAGGGCAACCGTCTGCAGATCTTGGAAGTTTTCAGTGCTGCTTTCTCCTCTGTGGTACTTCATCTTGCATACTCTAGCTGTCTTTGTCTTTCTGAACTCTCTTGTATGGTTCTTGGCTATCTCAGACAAGAGAGTCTGGTCCTATTATTCTATCTTGTCTAGAAGTGGAAATAGTCAAGGATTATCTTTATAATTGTTTGCATCTTTTCTAACACATTAGTTGTCAAAGGAGAGAATTTAGTCCAATTTAAAGAAAAAAGTTTTACGGTTTGTATATGTGCGCATGCACATGTACACAAATGTGGGAATATAGCAGATAATGTGATGTGGCACAGTACTGAATTCTGCATTTTTGAGTTTTAATTTCACCTTATTCATATGTGTTTAATTAATGTGAGTGTTGGTTTCTTCATATATAAGATGAGATGCTTTTCAACTACAACAGGATGTCTGTTACCACTGTTGGTATAATGTATGTGAAAATGCTACATAATCCTCAAAACAATTTGTTTTAGTTATTGGTGGGAGATTTGCATGGTTTTCGATGAAAACTAAAATCACAGAATGTTTGAAAGAGAGGTCACTTAGATATTAACCTGGTTGATTGATTGTCTTTATTAGCAACACTTAAAACTCACGCTCCAAACAATTATTTACTGAATGTTTACTAGGCCTTATTTTAAGGGATTAATATATTTTAATAAATAGATAATATTTTACTAAAAGAGATGAATATCCCTGCCTTCATGGAACTGACTTCTAGCAGAGAGCTAAGTGACTTGCCTGAGAAGAGAATTCATTTGGCTTTGGAACTGGACTTCACGTTAGCACTTCGCAATGCAAGTTGCTGGCAGGGAGAAGTGATGTTTGAGAGTTCTCCATTGTGCTGAGCCCCTGGACATAAGAGTCAGCTCTAAGTTATTAATGGCCTCCATGGCTGACTGAGTTCAGAGACCATGCTCCTATTAGGAGTTGGCTATGAAGTAAGTTGAATGATGATCACGTCAAATCGTAATTTATTCCCTCTCTGTTACAGAGCTGTACCTGCAATGCGTGTTTGAGCTGGGCAGATTATTTTCTTTTTCGAACAGGACAGGAGCCAATGACAAATTATTTTCCAGAGTATCTTTTGACCAGATACTCGAACATTATAGCAGTATGACAGGGCATGCTTCATGTGTTATGCTCTAGTGCTGGAGATATGGGTTGTTTTTGTCACTTGTTTTCCTTGAATAGGATTTGGGAAGCACTTTTATCATCTCTGCAATTGTGGCACAAAGCACATCATTGGGGACATTCTTTTATGGATTTTTTTAAGGTGACAAATATGTTGATTAGACCCCAAGTCCTGTTCCTTCATCTTCTATTTTAGTGTCTAGCTCTCTTTACAATTTCTTATCCATCTACTATATAGTATTTTCAGATGGGGGAGGTGACAGTCACCATTTGAGTCATCCATTTGAAATCAAAAGTGACCTTACTCTACCTTTGATTCCACACAGGTGATATCATCACAGGTACTAGAGAGATAAACCTAAGACAGTATTTATGATGGATAGCTTTGGGCTTCCATTGTCAGAGATCATGGAATTACATTGAAAGCTACTTTCTGAAATGTAATCTCTGGAGGATAGGGGAGGAGAGATGCTCAGTAAATGGATCTTTGCACCCTGTAGCCTCCTGATCTGTTAAATCAGTGGCAACAAATAGCCACTTCAGTGGATTGTTTTTAAGTAAACTATTGATTTTGACCACATTATCGTGTTTTCTTCCTGAAGTGGCAAAGTAAGGAAAGATGCTTTGTGATTGTAGATGCCTGGCTTTTCCTTGGGAGGACCAGGATTTCCTCCCTTGAAGTTGACTCCTTAGCTATACCTCTCAGGGACCAAGAGGGTGTCCCTGCTTGCCTTTCCTTCGAGGAGGCCAGTTTTAGGCAGGAGACGAGGCCGCCTGGAGGAAGGGAGTGGAGGAAGGGGGCATATTTATTATTGTCTTCTATTGACAGGCATACCGTTTTTCTCTTCAAAGCTCAGTTTTATTCTTTTTATACTGTCTGTGTGTACATGTATATGCTCTCAATTGAGTTCTATGGAGATGCTTAAGGTTGTAGGAGAAAGACTGGAGGAAAATGGCGAATTGGTAGAGGATTACATGAAAAATCTTGTTTAATCTGTAAGATTATGGTTTAAACAGTTACAGAGATTGAAGATTTATGTACTTTTTCTTTTATAATTATGAGGAAAGGATGCCCCTTTCCTATAGTCTTAATATTTGTAAATTCCTTTTCTTATGATGTACTTAAATATTAGGTCTCAGCTAATTTTCTTAGTTATAATTTGACTATAGCTAGATTTATTAGATCCTGATGGACAAATTATTTTATTGTGTCTATTTCAGCTTATTAGTTTCCATAAACCTGGAATATTTGAAATAAGATCGCCTTATTTATTTTCTTTTAGCATTGATTAAAATACAGAGTATTTAGTGGTTTTATACATAGTCAGTGATGTTGGCTTTTTTTCCTCTGGCTCAGGTACTACACTGTACTCATATTATCTTGACTAAATAAATTTTTTACTTAAGTTTTGACTAGCATTTAGAAACTGGATGATATCATAGAATATAATAGAGGTTTGGCTGACATTTGGAAATCATAGATGATATCATAGAATAATAGATATTTGTGGCTGGGGAGGGACATTAACATCATCTGGTTTAACTCTCTTGTTTTATAGTTGAGAAAATTGATGCCTAGAGAAAGTGGTTAAATAATTGATTGCCAAAGTTCATTCAGTTACTTACTTGTAAAATCTCTGCTTTAATTCTGTTTCCGTGACATCACTTTTGTTTTCCTGCCTTAAGTGATTCCTGACGTTTTTCTTTAAAATACCATTTCCCTTAAGATTCATCTTTGATGTAGTTGATTTTTATCAACAGGCTGCCATTCATGCATCTAACATTTGAATAGCTACAAATATTCTAAGACCCCAGCCCTGCTTGTGAGGTATACAGGGTAATAGGAAAGACGGATGCGTGAACAGCTCCCTGGAATGTATTTTGCTAAGTGCTATTAAAGATAGCTCTTTTTATAAAGGGAGGTGGTTTCCTCATTGGCACTATTCAGCTGTTGTTGTGGCCTTGAGAAACCAGTAGTTAACTTTTAAAATCATTTGGAAAATTTTTTGAACTATTGAATTATTTGAACTTGAGCTAGACAGGCCAGATCACATAGGACACAGACCTTGAATTAAAGTTTGGACTTAAGGGATGCCTGGGTGGCTCAGTCGGTTAAGCGTCTGCCTTTGGCTCAGGTCATGATTCCAGGGTCCTGGGATGGAGTCCGGCATTGGGCTCCTTGCTCAGCGGGGCGCCTGCTTCTCCCTCTGCCTGCCACTCCCCCTGCTTGTGCTCTATCTCTCTTTGACAAATCTTAAAAAAAAAAAAAAAAAGTTTGGACTTAAGGTTATATAGGGAAAAATAAAATTTTCTTGATGAGAGTTGAGTTTTGGGGAACAACTTTGGTATCTTGGCTTAGAATTTGGGTTGCTTTAAAATTATGAACAAATGTCATAATTTCTTTTTTTTTTTTAAAGATTTTATTTATTTATTCAACAGCGATAGAGACAGCCAGCGAGAGAGGGAACACAAACAGGGGGAGTGGGAGAGGAAGAAGCAGGCTCCCAGAGGAGGAGCCCGATGTGGGGCTCGATCCCATAACGCTGGGATCACGCCCTGAGCCGAAGGCAGACGCTTAACCGCTGTGCCACCCAGGCGCCCCAAATGTCATAATTTCTAATAAGAGCAACATTCCTACTTTGCTGGAATTGGCAGTGAAAAATTCAAGTCTGGTTATTGTAATCGAACAACTGAAATGTTTTTCGTTCTTTGTTAGAACAGAAAAATTATACTTATTCAAATAACAAAATGCTGTCTCTTCAGTCTATGGCTGTCCACTCTTGCTTCTGTCCACCTGCCAGCAGAGCCCCCTGTATCCCTCCACCCACTCTACTTTGCCTGCTCTGTTCTCTTTTCTGCTGGCCCTTTCACTTTATCTTGCAGGGTTACAGTTTGGTTTTGAGGTCCTCTCTGACTCTTTTCATAATCTCTTTATCTCTTCAGCTTAACTGAGACCTGATTTTCTCTTTTAAGTGATAGTTTCCTCATATTTCTTTCTAGGCACTGAAAGCCAATTTTATTATACTCCCTCCCCATTTATGGGGGCAGAGGCCAGCTCTTTCTTTTTTCTTTTTTAAAAATAATAATTTGTTGAAGTGAAATTCATATAACGTAAAACTAACCATTTAAAAGTGAACAATTCAGTGACATTTAGTACATGTACTACGTTGTGCAACCACCATTTCTTATTCCAAAACATTTCTATTACTCCAAAGTAAAAACTCCTGACTCATTAAGCACTCTTCTTCTTCACCTCCCCGTAGCCCCTGGGAACCACCAGTTTGCATTCTCTCTCTATGGATTTATTTATTCTGGATATTTCGTATAAATGGAATCATACAATGTGAGATTTTTGTGTCTGGCTTCTTTTTTTTAGCATAATGTTTTGGAGGTTCATCCACATTATAGCATGTATCAGTACTTCATTCCTTTCTGTGCCTGAATAATATTCCATTCTATGTAGATATCAAAATTCATTTATCCATTTATCTGTTGATGGACATTTGGGCTGTTTTCACATTTTTACTATTATGAATAATGCTGCTATGAACATGTATAAATGTACTTCACTAAGTGTCTTCAATTTTGGATATATACCTAGAAGTGGTATTGTGGGCTATATGGTAGTTCTATGTTTAACCTTTTTTTTTTTTTTTTTTTGAGTAAGCTCTGTGCCCAGCATGGATCTTGAACTCACAACCCTGAGATCAAGAGTTGCATGCTGTACTCACTGAGCCAGCCTGAGGAACCACCAAACTGTTTCTCACAGTTTGTGAGATGAACCATTTTGCATTTCCACCAGCAATGTATTAAAGTTTCAGTTCTCCACATCTTTGCTAACACTTCCTATTTCTGTTTGCTTTTTTTTTTTTTTTAAAGATTTTATTTATTTATTTGACAGAGATAGAGACAGCCAGTGAGAGAGGGAACACAAGCAGGGGGAGTGGGAGAGGAAGAAGCAGGCTCATAGCGGAGGAGCCTGATGTGGGACTCGATCCCAGAACGCCGGGATCACGCCCTGAGCTGAAGGCAGACGCTTAACCGCTGTGCCACCCAGGCGCCCCTGTTTTTTCTTTTTTTAACTAAAGCTTTCCCAGTGGGTGTGAAATGATACCTCATTGTGGTTTCGATCTGCATTTCCCTAATGATTAATGATGTTGAGGATCTTTTTAAATGTTTGTTGGCCATTTGTGTATCTTCTTTGAAGAAATGTTTACTCAAGTCCCTTGCCTATTAATTTTGAGTTGTCTTTTTTTTGTTGTTGAGTTGCAAATCCTTTATATATTATGGATACTAGACCTTTATCAGGCACATAATTTGCAGTATTTTCCTCCATTCTGTAGGTTATCTTCACCTTCTTGATAATGTCTTTTGATGCACAGAAGTTCTAAATTTTTATGAAGCCTAGTTTATCTATTTCTGTTGCTCACGCTTTTAGTGACATATTGAAGAATCCATTGACAAATTCAAGATCATAAAGATTTACCCGTATGTTTTCTTCTAAGAGTTTTATAGTTTTAGGTCTTATATTGCTGCTGATCTGTTTTGAATTGTTTTTATGTATGGTATGAGGTAGGAGTCTAATTTCATTCTGTTGTGTGTGGTTATCTAGTTGTCCCAGCATAATCTATTGAAGAGGCTGTTCCTTCCTCATTAAATGGTCTTGGCATCCTTGTAAAAAATCAGTTGGCTAGAAATATATAGGTTTATTTCTGGATTCTCAGTTCTATTCCATGGGTCTGCATGTCTGTTGTTATGTTGGTACCATACTGTTTTGGTTTCTGTGGCTTTGTGGTGAGTTTTGAAATCAGAAACTGTGAATTCTTCAGCTATGTTCTTTTTCAAGATTGTTTTGGCTGTTGGGAGCTATGTGCAATTAATTTGAGAATTTGCTTTTCCATTTCTGCAAAAAAAAAAAAAAGGTTATAATTTTGGTAGAGTTTGTACTGGTAGATCCCTTTGGGTAGTATTACCACCTTAACAATAGTGAGTCTTCCAATCCGTGAAAATGGGATGACTTTCCATTTATTTAGGTCTAATTTAATTTCTTTCAGCAGTGTTTTATAGTTTTCATTGTTAAGCCTTTATTCGTATTTATAGTAAGGTACTTCATTCTTTTGGATGCTCTTGTAAATGGAATTGTTTTCTTAATTTCCTTTTTTGGATTGTTTTTAAGGGACCAGTTTTTATCATGCATTACATCCTTCCTTTCCTATTTTGATTGTTTTGCCCCAAGACAGTGACTCCTCATCCTCTTCCTTTTCGATGTCAGTGATATTTACTTATATGATCTTTGACCCATTAGGGTTGTTGGAATCACCTGACTTCTATAAGATGATCCTTCATAACTTCATACCCTGACTTTTTATTTCCCTCCCTTTATCCCAAAGGATATTAAAACCTGCCCTGATTTTTTTCTCAGCTATTACTCCTTTGACCATGCTGGTGTTCTAGTTCCCAGGTCTCTTTTCCAAATAAGACACTTAACTGAAATGGCCATTTTAGACTTGGTCCACTTCGTAGCCCTTGGAACTTCCTTTTTTCTCACCAGGGCACACCAGCCTTCTTTGTCAATCACTCCCTTCTGCTGAAACTGGGCTCTGTGTCCTAGTCTCCTAAAGAGTTATATATTTCCTGGGTTTCTGCAGAGTGTCTCAATAAAGCATTACTGAATAGATTGTTTCCCTTGTTGCCTAACCATTCCCCTTTGCCTACTTCACGTCTGTGGAGCCTATCACATCACTTGCAGACAAAAATAACACCTGTCATCTGCTACTCCTACTTTGAGACTGCATTTAATTGGCTATTGTCGTATTTGACAAACTAATAATTGGTAGCAATTAGAAAAGAGAGAATTATTTAGATCCCATCCTCATTTGTTTTTTTTTTTTTTAAGATTTTATTTATTTATTTGAGAGAGAGAGAGAGAGCATGCACAAGAGAGAGCACAAGCGGTGGAGAGGGAGAAGCAGGCTGCCCATCGAGCAGGGAGCCCGATGTGGGTCCCAGGACCTGAGGCGAAGGCAGATGTTTAACCAACTAAGCCACCCAGGCACCCCTGTCTTTTACTTTTTCTTTAAAAAATTTTTTTTGTGAGGGGTGCCTGGGTGGCTCAGTCCTTTATCCCTTTATCCTTTGGGATAAAGGGAGGAAAATAAAAAGTCAGGGTATGAAGTTATGAAGGATCATCTTATAGAAGTCAGGTGATTCCAACAACCCTAATGGGTCAGTTAAACATCTCCCTTTGGCTCAGGTCGTGATCTCAGGTTCTGGGATGGAACCCTGCATCAGGCTCTTTGCTCCATGGGGAGTCTCCTTCTCCCTCTTCCTCTATTCTTGCTCTTGCTCTCTCTCAAATAAATTAAAAAAAAAATTTAAAAAAATGTTTGTGAGCATATGGTGGAGAAGGAAAGAGAAAGAGTATATTAAAAAATAAAGCATGGTGTTCTCCACAGATTTTATCTTTTCCAAAGAATCAGCTTGTTGAAAATTCTTTTTACTTTATTAATTGTAGTTTCTGATTATCAGGGTAAAAACGTACTTATTTAGGTTATTTAGAAAGTGTATAAGACCATAAAGAAGAAAAATATACATTATTTAACCATGCCATGGTAATCTTTGGTAAATAACTTTCCAATATTTTTTCCACATTCTCATTTTTTTTAATGTAGTTGAACTCCTTTTTTTTTTTTTTTTTTTTAAAGATTTTACTTATTTATTGACAGAGAGAGAGAGAGGGAACACAAGCAGGGGGAGTGAGAGAGGAAGAAGCAGGCTCCCAGTGGAGCAGGGAGCCCTATGTGGGGCTTGATCCCAGGACCCTGGGATCACGCCCTGAGCCTAAGGCAGACGCTTAACAACTGAGCCAGCCAGGCGCCCCTGTAGTTGAACTCTTATGTAATGGTTAAGAATATAGGTAACTTTTTGAGGTAGAGAATACTTCGAAATTTGTAGTGTTAAGTTTTCCCTCCCTCCCTGCCTCCTTCCCTTTGCCCTGTGGTCAGATTGTGGCCTATGCACTTTCTGTTTTAAAAAACTGATTGCGCTTTTCTTATGGCTGATCACTTTTTGTAAATCTCTTACAGATGCTTTGAAAGAATTGAATTTCCTGTAAAGTGCTATCTTGATGTGTCTATATATCATATTTTAAAAAATTTTTTAAAGATTTTATTTATTTATTTGACAGAGCGAGAGAGCACAAGCAGGGGGAGCAGCAGAGGGAGAGGGAGAAGCCGGCTCCCTGCTAGTCAGGGAGCCCAACGTGGGGCTCGATCCCAGGACCCTGAGATCATGACCTGAGCTGAAGGCAGATGCTTAACCAGCTGAGCCACCCAGGCGCACCTATATCTATCATATTAATTATAGCTATATATATATATATATAAATTATGTACTCCACATCTAATATCAGTCATAGACTAATAGTCTTGTACCATGATTATACTTATATTGGGTTCTCTCCATATTTCTAATATTTGGGGAACGTTCTCTTTGTATTTCTAATATTTGGGGATTTTGGAACTCTTGACATTTTGATTTGGAGCTGTGAAAATTCAGGATTATAATACTTTTGTCATGAGTTTTACCTCTTCTCAGTATACAATGCTTCTTTATCTCCTGTTAAAAATAAAACTGTTATTAATGTCTCAGAATGTTTTAGAGTAACTTTTGGGGGGAAGAATATATAATTGGTCTATTTTCTGAGGCCTTCTCAGAATCTGTTGTCTTTACATATGATGAACATTTGTCTGGGAGTAGAATTCCTGGCCTGCTTGCTATTCCCCTGAAAAATATTGCTTTATTGCATTCCCTGTCATGTTCAGAGTTTCCCCGTATTATTGTCATTCAGATAGTGAGCATGGGTATTCCAAGAATTTTCTTCTCATTTCAGCCCCATTGTTAGTGTTGCATGTGAAAATTCTTTGATTTTCTCTTTCCAGTTCTTAGTGCTTTGCCAGATCTTACCCTTTGGTATACCTGGGTGTTTTAAGGGAAGGTTAGAGGAAGGTGTTTTAGTCACTAGTAATGTGTCATTACTAATGCTAATATTACTATATCAAAGATGTTATCTTTGCCAATGTGTTTTTTGTTGAATTTCATTGCTTGAGGGCTTTCTCTCTAGCTCTTACTAACCTTCATGGATCACTTTAGGCAGTAACTAGATTTTTGTTCAGTGAATTGGTGCAGATATATGTGCATTTCTTTAAACATTTTTTGAAAACCAGTTTTTTTTTCCAGTTTAACTTTCATAGGAAATTTAAGAAAAGAAAAAGAATGAAAGCATACAATAAAAAAAATCCATAATCCACCATTTATAATCAACCACTATTAATACTTATTGATATTTCCCTTCTTTTCTGAGAAATGGGGTGCCCACATTATTCATATACATATACATTTAACTTTAGTTCTCTGAACATTTATTGAACACTTCTTACATGGACGATGTATTCTAGATGCCAGACATTGTTAAAAATGTGCTGTATATGGTTTGTATCTTTCCTGTTTTTATTTTATGTTGCAGTCTAAGCAAAACCCAGTTTATTAAAATGTAACAGTGTTGTTCATGACTTCCTGGTGTTTTTTAGTCACTAAAACCTGTCCTCAAAGGGGAAGCTCAATATATCACATAGATGAACAGGGGGAGATTTGATTGAAGGGGTGTAATGGCTTGGGGTACCACCTCTTTCCTTCTCCAAAGAAATCAAAGTCTTGAAAATTATTTTCTGTTATTGATGTACAGTATTATAGTTTATTGATTCCTGCTCTATTGCTGGTCATTTATTTTTTTTCTTCAATTTTAAATATTATTTTGATTAATATCTTTATACATAAAAAATTGTATCTATATTTGATTTCCTTAGGGTGGATTCTCAGAAGTGGAATGACTGGGACAAAGAATATAAATATTTGTAAAACTTTGATATGTATTCACAAATTGTTTGCTTGCTATACATACCTAACATTCAGTATTACAGTTAAAGAATATAAACATTTCTGTTACAACATCAAATGCATTCCTAAGAAAAAAAAACCCTTCAGGATTGCCTGTTCACTAAAAATAATAGGACTTATGGGAAAAATAATGTTAAAGGCAGACCACTCAAGACCTCTGCAGTTTTCAAACCAAGTACTAACAAAAGCGCAATTGGTACCTTATGAGATAACTTGGACAGCCCAGTCAAACCACTTAGCACAGCTGAGGCTGCCTCAGAGGAAAGTTAAAAGATATTAAAATGTAATAGGATGAAAATCGCTGGCCTGCATGGTCTTGAGATAGTGCAGATGTAAGGAGATTTCTAAGCCAGTGGCGCTGCCTTAGAGGTGGGCACCAGAGGAAGTACAGCTTGCTGTGTTCCAGGAACTGTGTAGGCTGGCTGTGCTCCTCTGAGCGGGAAGCCCTGGGTGCAGGTGTTCATTTTTAGTTTTCTTAAAATAGGGCAGAGAGGGCTCCTGCCTGGCAGTAGCTGAGCCCGAGTGAGGGTCTTTTTCTTTTCCACAGAAAGTTATAATTTTTACTTCCTGACTCAGTTCCCTTTGGGAAAATTCAAATGTGAACCATCATAACTTTTGTGTTATAGTGGCATTGTTATTTTATTTACTAACTACTAAAAAGCTAACTGGTGTTATAGGAACCTGTCTTATGACAAAACAGACTCAAAAATTTGAATCTCATTTTAATGGTTTCTTCAAAAAAGTTAAAAATCTTTCAAACTAGGGATAACTACCTTGGTTAATAAAGAATGTCTATTTCAAAACAAATGTTTTCAAAATCTATAGTCGCAGAACATCAACTCTGTTTAAGGATCACATTAGAATTTAAATACCTTAATCTAGAGTAGTAAATTTCAGATTTCCAATTTATTTTTGTGGCCATTTGGTGTTTATAGATATGGATCACAGGACTCCAAACTGTCAGTAGCTTATGGATATTAATTTATTTGTTGAGGGGAGAAGACAGGGTTTTGTAGTGACTCTCATTTGTGAGAATGGCTTCATCCAGGGTTATACAGCATTCAGTTACAGCACCAGAGAAGACAGAAGGTAGGGGAGTCAAGTCAGTTCAAGACTGGCTGTTTTCTAGGGTTGGGTATGCATGTCTTACATAGGCTGGTTGGGAGAAAGTTGAGGGTACTAGTAAGAAAGTAATTGAAGTAATTGGGGTTGAGGCCAGTAAGAATAAAATGAGGAAGTGATTGGTATAATAAAATGGGAGAAACAAGAGGATTTTGGATGCTGGAGATCTTATGAGCTCAGAAAACAGCTGTTGTAACAATAAGGGGAAGGAACTAAGGAGCTACTAGTTATTGAGATATTACAGTTCAAGATTTTGGAGGTGGAACAATTTACATATTGCTGCTGTCCATAGAAATGGGTTGCTTTGGTATAGGTGAAGGTTGTTGGGAGTTGAGGAAGAAAAGGAACATTGAAGGACAGGTTGAAGAGTGCGTTGGTCTCAAGGACATTGGGAACCAGCCATAATAAGTCAGAGAATAAGGATGCATAGAAATTTTATAAAATGGTTCCAGAGTCCTTAAGTGAATGAGGTAGCTAAAATACTGGGAAGACTAGAAGGTAGCATAGTTTGATGGTATACATCCAAAAGGAAACAGGACTTTTGATAAGGATACTTAAGTAATCATCTGAAGTGGTTATAGAGATTCAGGGCAATGCCCACTGAGGGTGGGAGAATGGGTCCTTCAAGGCTCTACAGGGCCAGCTATGATTCAAGGGGTGGAAGTTGGTGAAAGTTACAGTGGTTTTAGGGGATGACGGTATAGAAAAGAGTCATTGAAGAGAGGGGGGTCATGGATGGAGGGTAATAGGCATGCCAGCACAAGTTGAGGTCCAAATAGGTTTTAGAAGCTTGAGAAAGTTAGCACGACTCCAATTGTTGTTCATCCTTTTATTAGAGTGTTGTGGAGAAATTGCTCTGGTGTCTTCAAAGAGAATGTTTTCCAGTTAGGAACTTTAGTTTCTGTCTAGAGTTTGAATTGTAGAACTGGAGAGACCTTGAGCAATTTGGGGAGAACAGATGACCCTAGGATGTTGGAAGGGGAATTGGCCATATCTTTCAGTCTCGTCTTATAAGAGGTAAGAACTCAGAGAATTTTTAGTAGGACTAAAATCACAAATTATTAAAGACTGCGTGGATGGCTTGAGGATGTGTTTGCTTTATTGTTTTTTATTTCTTTTCTGCTTTTATAGCTGTTTTTCATCTGGCTTTATAGGGAGTTGAATTTACAGAACCCATAGATGTTTTTGATACTTTGAACTGTGTCTGGAAAACTTAAATATTTATACATTATTATTATTATTATTATTATTAATTATTGTTATTACTACTACTACCAGTAATAGCATTATAACTGTTACTTATTAGTAACAGAGTTCTTTATTTCCCTGTGAAAGATGTTTTAAGTTTAAATTCGGAAGTTGTTGATCACTTAAGATTATTTTTTTCTAAAACTTTTTACCTTAGTGCTAGTGACACTATGGTATGCACGCTTTCTGAGATTAGAAAAAAGAGGTAAGACCTGTTGACTTTTTTCTCCCTCTCTTGAAAATTTTAGGTTAACTTTACATACAATGAAATGTGCATATTTTAAATGTACAATCCATTGAATTTTGAGAAATGCATACACCTATGTAAACACTACCCCAGTTAGATATAGAACATTTTTATTACCTGGAAGTTCCCTGGTGCCCCTTTGCAATCAATTCACCAATCTTTTTCCCACCCCCTTTCCCAGGCAGCCACACTGATCTGATTTCTATCACCATAAATTAGTTCTGTCTGCTTTAGAATTTTATATAAATGAAATTATA
Source organism: Ursus maritimus (assembly GCF_017311325.1). NCBI lineage: Eukaryota > Metazoa > Chordata > Mammalia > Carnivora > Ursidae > Ursus > Ursus maritimus. Next base: position 27,998,504 of record NW_024424453.1, read on the forward strand.
TAGTATGTAGTCTTTCATGTATAGCTTCTTTTGCTCATGTAGTCAGTGAGATTCATCCCTTTTGTTACAAAGTCTCAACGGTTTATTTTCATTGCTCTATAGTGTTCTATTGTATGAATATACCACAGTTGGTTGTTCATTCATCTGGTGATGGACTTTTGTATTATTTCCAGCTTTGGCTCTTCTGAATAAAAGTGCTATCAACATGCACATATAAATTTTTTTGTGGACATATGTTTTCGTTTCCTTTGGGCAATGACCTAGGAATGGAACTACGGGTTCATAGGGTCTGTGTATGTTAACTTTATACAAAACTGCCAGTTTTCCAAAGTAATTTAGCATTTTCATACTCCCAGGAAAATGTGAGAGATACAGTTGCTCCAACATGCTTGCCAACCTTTAGTAATTCTTATAGGTGGAAATGATACCTTGTTGTTTTAACTTGTACTTCTCTGATAACTAATGATGTTTGGCATCTTTTCATATACTTATTTTCCATTTTCATATATTTTCTTATGAGATGTCTGTTCACATCTTTTGCCCAATTTATTGTATTATCTCTTTATTTTTGATTTGTAGAAGATCTTTATATATTCTAGAAACAAGTCTTTTTTTTAAGAAGTCATGCTGTGAATATCTTCTCCTAGTTTTTGACTTGAACTTCGTTTTCTTAACAATGTCTTTTGAGGAGCAGAAGTTTTTAATTTTGATGATGACCAATTCATCTGTTCTTTTCTCTTTTGGCTCATGTTTTGTGTGACCAGTCTAAGAAATCTTTATTTTCCATAGGTTGTGTGGATATTTACTACATTTTCTTTTAGAAACTTTATAGTGTTATTTTTTACATTTAGGTTTATAATCTATCCCAAATCCGTTTTTGTGTGATGTGTAAGATAAGGGTCAAGATTTTTCTCCCTTTACTTTTATCAGTTGCCTTAGCATCACATTAATTAAATTGCCTTAGTACATTTGTTGAAATTCCATTGGACCTATATTTGCAGGGGTTTTTTTGGATTCTGTTCTGTTCCATTCATACGTCTGTCTTTTTATTAGTACCACACCGTCTTGATTACTGTAGTTCTTAATCATGTTGTAAAATCAGGTCATGCGAGTCTTCTAACATTGTTTTTTTCTTTTTCAAGGTCGTTTTGGCATTTCAATTTCATTTTATTTTTTTATTTTTTATTTATTTATTTTTTTTAAGATTTTATTTATTTATTCGACAGAGATAGAGACAGCCAGCGAGAGAGGGAACACAAGCAGGGGGAGTGGAAGAGGAAGAAGCAGGCTCATAGCGGAGGAGCCTGATGTGGGGCTCAATCCCATAACGCCGGGATCACGCCCTGAGCCAAAGGCAGATGTTTAACCGCTGTGCCACCCAGGCGCCCCTCAATTTCATTTTAGAATTAATTTGTTTTTTCAAAAAGTCTGTTGGGATTTTGACTAGATTACTTTAAATCTGTAGATCAATTTGAGAAACTTGACGTCTTAAGACTATTGAGACTTATCTAAAAGAATGCTATCTCTACTTATTTAGGTCATCTTTAATTTTTCTTAGCCATGTTTGTTTTTAGTGTAGAGTAGAGGTCTTATGTATCTTTAGTTAGATCTATTTCTAGGTACTGGTGTTTTTTGTTATGGTATTGATTTTAAATTATATTTTCCAGTTGTGGCTAATATTTAGAAATACAATTCATTTTTGTTTTTTATAATGGCCTTGTGTTCTGAGACTTTGCTAAATTCACTGATCGGTTTTAGTAGTATTTTAATAGACTTTATAGTATTTTTTACACATATAATCCTATCTGTCAGTTTTAGTTCATCCACTCCAACTTTTATGCTTTTTATCTTATTCTTACACATTGGTTAGGACCTCCAGTTCAAGGTTGAATAGAAGTGATGGAAGTAGACATCCTTGCCTTGTTTCTGATCTTAGAAATAAGAATTTAATAATTCACCAATGAGTATGATGTTAGCTGTAGGGTTTTTTATGGATGCTCTTTACCAGACTGAGAAAGTTTATGTTTATTCCTAGTTTGTAGACAGTTTTTATCATTAATTTTTACCAAGTGCTTTTTCTGCATCTACTGAGATGATCTAGGTTTTTATCTTTTATTCCTTTAATGTGGTGAATTAGTGATTTTTTTAAAATTAGTGACTTTTTAATGTTAACGTTTCATATACATTTAGTCATGATGTAATTATCCTTTTTGTATATTGCTGGATTCAGTTTGCTAATGTTTTATGGGGAATTTTAGGTCTATGTTAATGAGGGATGTCAATCTGTAATTTTCTTACCATGTTTCTGTCAGGTTTTTATATCATTGTGATGCTGACTTTATAAAATGAGTTAGGAAGTGTTTCTTTCACTATTTTCTGAAAGTTTATGCAAGATTGGTATTTTATCTTCCTTAAATGTTTGATAGAATTCACCTGGACCCAGAGCTTTGGGGGGAGATTTTTATTATTTGGATTTTTAACTTCTTGTCAGTTTTGGTAAATTGTGTTTTACAAGGATTTTACTATTTTATCTGACTTCTTGAATTTATTGTCATAGAGTTGTTCATACTAAGATTCTATTTTTTTAACATCTGTAGGATTTGTAGCAGTGTTTCCTCTTCATTCTTAATATTGATAGTGTTTTCTCTCTTTTTTCTTAATCAGTTTTCCAAAGGGTTTAACTTAATCTTTTCAAATAATTATCTTTTGGCTTTGTCCTTATGTTATGTATAAGTTAATTTATTTATTAGAATATTTGATTGAGAAGGTAGCCTGTATTATGTCTAGTTAGAATCCATTTTTTTAAAAATGTGTGGTCTAACTCATGATTAACACCCCCATGAATCTTCATCGGATGGGGGGGCCACCAATTGTTCCTAATTGAGTGGGGGCTGGTGGTGGTGGGGGGGGTGGTGTCACTGAAAGAATTCACCCAAGGCAGAACAAAAGAGATAGAAGTTTATTGAGTACACTGCAAGGGAACGGTGGGGCAGGACCGCAGAAGAGAAACTATCTGCCTCTAGGCAGTGGTGAGGGGCCACAGCGGTGAGGGCAGAGTAAGGGAGTGTGGGGACAAATGGAATTTTCCCTTTTTGGTAATCTGAGGAACTGTACCCGTTTGTAATTGGTCAGTTAGGGCCTATGGCTATTTTGAGGTGGGTTGCTTAATAGCCTGTGTGCTTTCAGCTGCGTGGTCTCTGTGAGCCCTTTTGCCTTGCCCAACTTTCCATTCCTCAAACCTGTTGCTTAGAAGAGCCTCTACAACCCCCTTGTTTCATGTCCCATAATTATATTGTTCAAAGAGTATCGTAACCAAAGTAACTTGAGTTCGCACCTTGGTGAGGGAGAGACTACACCAGGTGGAGCTGTCACATAAAGGAAACTTGCAGCAAACAAGGATCACTGGGAATAACTTCCAAAGCTGGGTTTCCCCAAGCAAGAGTGAATGGGTTCCTTTTATTTAGGGTTAGGGTGAATAGTAAGAAGGGGGATCTTTGTCATTCTACGTAGAGGTGAGCATAAAGTTGTGCAAGCGCCTTAAGGAAACAGGCCTGTACGTACATTGCATATTATGTTAATGAGGCTTGTGCTCCTCCTGGGGGGAAGATTTTAGCATTATAATGAGGTAAAAGTAACTGTCACTCAGTGGTCTGTCTGTGCAGGTGTGAGTTGGGGTTTGAGCTCAAACAGGTCTGGGTGGTCTGGGCCTGCCAGAGCTTCGTCTGGGCTGTTATTTTTGCTTGAGAGGTATTTTTGGTTTCCATCTTGGAATGCTGTGCCCATGGGGTTCTTTGCTTGAGTTAAAAGATAAGCTGGAAAGAAGAGCTTAAAAATGTGGATAAAGATCGATAGGTACATGCAGGTGGGCAGTAAAGGTCATGTTTTTGGAGTCCAGCTGATTACAGAATATCCACACTAAATTTTTATCTGTTTTGATCTTTTGTTTTTGAAATGATATTAGTCTCCAACTATGTTTGTGACATCTCCATCTTGATCTCTGCATACCGTAAGGTTTCAGGCTCACAGTATAGACTCAGTAAATATGAGATTTACATTTTGTTAGGTCTCCCAGTACCCTTTCCCTCCAATATGTGAAATATATATATCATGCATTACTAGAGGGACACCTAGACACAACTTTAAATAACAGCAGATCAATTGAGAGAAAGTAACCCTGCTTTTTTTTTTAATAATTTTTATTTTGTTTTATTAGTCACCATGCAGTACATCCCCAGTTTTTGATGCAATGTTCCATGATTCATTATATGCGTATAACACCCAGTGCACCATGCAATATGTGCCCTCCTAAATACCCATCACCGGCCTATCCCAATCCCCCACCCCCCTCCCCTCTGAAGCCCTCAGTTTGTTTCCCAGAGGCCACAGTCTCTCATGGTTCATTCCCCCTTCTGTTTACCCCCCTTCATTCTTCCCTTCCTTCTCCAACCGATCTTCCTATTTCTTATGTTCCATAAATGAGTGAAACCATATGATAATTGTCTTTCTCTGCTTGACTTATTTCACTTAGCATAATCTCCTCCAGTCCCATCCATGTTGCTGCAAATGTTGCATAATCGTTCTTTCTGATGGCTGAGTAATATTCCATTGTATATATGGACCACATCTTCTTAATCCAGTCATCTGATGAAGGGCATCTCGGCTCCTTCCACAATTTAGCTATTGTGGACAATGCTGCTATGAACATTGGGGTGCATATGGCCCTTCTCTTCACTACGTCTGTATCTTTGGGGTAAATACCCAGTAGTGCAATGGCTGGATCATAGGGTAGCTCAATTTTTAACTTTTTAAGGGACCTCCACATTGTTTTCCAAAGTGGCTGTACCAACTTGCATTCCCACCAACAGTGTAAGAGGGATCCCCTTTCTCCACATCCTCTCCAACATTTGTTGTTTCCTGCCTTGTCAATTTTTGCCATTCTAACTGGTGTAAGGTGGTATCTCCGTGTGGTTTTGATTTGAATTTCCCTGATGGCTAATGATTTTGAACATTTTTTCATGTGTCTGTTAGCCATTTGTATGTCTTCATTGGAAAAGTGTATCATATCTTCTATCCATTTTTTTATTTGATTATTTGTTTCCCATGTATTGAGTTTGAGAAGTTCTTTGTAGATCTTAGGTACTAGACTTTTATCTGTAGTGTCATTTGCAAATATCTTCTCCCATTCTGTGTGCTGCCTCTTAGGTTTTTTGACTGTTTCCTTGGCTGTGCAGAAGCTTTTGATCTTGATGAAGTTCTACAAGCTTCATTTTTTTCTTTTGTTTCTCTTGCCTTTGGAGATGTGTCCCAAAAACCAGTGTGGCTGATGTCAAAGAGGTTGCAGCCATGTTCTCCCTTAGGATTTTGATGGACTCCTGTCTCACATCGAGGTCTTCTTCTAACCATTTGGAGTTTATCTTTGTGTGTATGGTGTGAGAGAGTGGTCAGGTTTCATTCTTTTGCATGTAGCTGTCCACTCCCCACCTCACCCATTTATTGAAGAGACTCGTCTTTTCCACTGGATGTTTTCCTGCTTTTGTCAAAGATTAGTTGCCCAAAGAGCCGAGGGTCCATTTCTGGGTTCTCTATTCTGTTCCATTGGTCTGTGTGTCTGTTTTTGTGCCAGTACCATGCTGTCTTTGTGATCACAGCTTTGTAGTATAGCTTGAACCGGGCACAGCGCTTCCTCAGCTTTGTTTTTCCTTTTCAGCAATTTCTTGGCGATTCGGGTTCTTTTCTGGTTCCACACAAATTTAAGGGCTGTTTGTTTCAGTTCTTTGAAAAATGTCATTGGTATTTTGATCGGGTTAGTAACCCTACTTTTATTCATTCAGTTCTTTTGGATTATCATAGAGAAAGCATCTTTTTTTTTTTTTTATAGCTTGGTGTTTTATGGTTTAGTTTTTTCCTTTTTTCTTTTTTTATTTTTATTATGTTCAATTAGCCAACATATAGTACATCATTAGGTTTTTTTTAAATAATAATTTTTTATTATGTTATATTAGTCACCATACAGTACATCCCTAGTTTTGGATGTAGTGTTCCGTGATTCATTGTTTGCGTATAACACCCAGTGCTCCATGCAGTATGTGCCCTTCTTAATACCTGTCACTGGCCTATTCCAATCCCCCACCCCCTCCCCTCTGAAGCCGTCAGTTTGTTTCCCAGAGTCCATAGTCTCTCGTGGTTCATTCCCCCTCATAGAGAAAGCTTCTATTTGATTCTTTACTTATATCAAATACTTGCTAATACCCCCCTCCCTTTTTTTTCTAAGTAGTGAGCTGGGCTCAGTCAAGCTCACTCACTGCCTTGCTAGGCACCAGTATTTAGCTAGAATTTAGCAATACTTTGTTTTCCTTTTAAGTGACTTTTTTTGCTACCGTGTATTTTTTTTCACAATAATTACTAATTTTCCACTCAAGATAGTGATTAAATTTTGTCTTTAAAATTTTTGTTTTAAAAAATTCAATCAATTTTAAAGAAAAATGTTAAGTACAGGTAGGATGAAGGGGAATGACAGAATTGGAGAATGTGGTCTGTGTTGGAGGTTGGGTGTGGCCCTGATGGAAAAGGTGATATGGGAGTAAGTGAAACTTGGGAGTTGCTTCTCCACCATTTCTCAGGTAGTCTCAGTTATTTCTGCTTTATCTGCAGAACTGACTTGTTTAATAGGTGTTTACTGAGCATCTGCTTTGTGCAGAGACGTGTCCTGAGAACATGAGGAGAAATCTGGTGTTCTCCACCTTTGTAGTCTAGGTAGGGGAGAGGACATGTGTTGATGTGGCAGCTAATGTGAGTGTATGATGGTAAATACTGTCAGAGCGAGTGGCCAGGATGTCTTTGCCAATGAGGAAGGGGAGGTCATCCCTGGCTCGGGTCTTGTGGCCTTAGCTCAAACTAGTGTTTTCACAAAACTGCATGTCTTTCTCCCTTCTATTTTGAATCTCTCTTCCTAAATCTCCATCAATTTATAGGGGAGAAGGGGCCCTTGTTTGTAGGCATTACTCTGAGAAGGACTGTGTCCAAAGGGAAGTCACGTTGGTCCTCAGAAGACCACTCAGAAGGGTGGCTCCAGAGTTCTGGATCTAGCATACCTGTGTTTAGTTGGATAACTACTTAATTATTTTGAGTCCTGGGTTGTTCTTCTTTACTGATGATAGTGAAGCCCAGTGTCCTACCTGCTTCATTAGACAGCATATGTGAGAGACATTTATGATGTACATTTGTACATCCATATTATTTTCACTCTTACTAGTATTTGAAATACTGATGGTTAATGATTTTGAGTGCATTTTAGGTGTTTAATTCTTTTTTCTCTTTTTTTCTAGGTCTTGATGCAGAACTTTATTATGTGAGAAATGACCTTATTAGTCACTATGCTCTATCCTTTAACCTGTTAGTACCCAGTGAGACAAATTTCCTGCACTTCACTTGGCATGCAAAGTCCAAGGTAAGAGAGTGGTCAACCAGAGATGCCAAGACAGGACCACTCAGGCCCAGAGGCCGATGCAAGGGCTATATCTGAGGGATGGGCTGCCGTCTGTATAAAAGGGTCTGTGCGTGGTGGGCTTGTAGCAGTGCTGGGTCTTTCAGATTTATGTTTTAAATCTTTAGCTTATTCTCTCTCTCTCTCTCTCTTTTTTTAAGATTTTATTTATTTGTTTGACAGAGAACAAGAGAGAACAAGCAGGGGGAGCAGCAGAGGGAGAGGGAGAAGCAGGCTTCCCTCTGAGCAGGGAGCCTGATGTGGGGCTCAATCCCAGGACTCTGGGATCATGACCTGAGCCGAAGGCAGATGTTTAATCAACTGAGCCACCCAGGTGCCCCTCTTTAGCCTATTCTGTTGTTAGACTTTCTCAAGTCCTTTAAAATGAAGGTAGCCATCATTTATGTGACTAGCTAATGACAGAACACGTACATCCTTTCAGGCTTTTCAAGCAGGGATGTAGATCTAGTTTGGAGAGGGGACAGTTGGATCTGCTAATGACTGCTGTTCCTGTGAACTGGTAGGAGTGGAGGATGGGGAAATTGATGAGATAGGAGTTTTGGACATGTTTGATGGAATGGGTACAGTTCTGCCATTTATGGAGAAATGGTAAAAGTGGAATACAACAGACGCAGGCACCCATGTGTGCTGTGGCTAAGCTTCTTTAATTGTAAGGGACTTCTTGCCTGGCTTACTTGTTGCTAAATTCTTCACATTTTCTCTGACTGACTGGAAGTCCGTGAACATGGTAAGTTTTCTCATAGATCAAAGAGTGGGGGCTGATCTCCTCCAATCAACTTTAATTTCTTTTATTAGCATTATAATAAACTGAATAGGATTTTATTTGGGAAATAAAAATAGTTTTGCTACTGAAATCTCTTCGAGTTTTTTTTTTTTAAGTATTACAAAGTGGTGTCTGTTCTGATATTTGTTGCAAAGTCATTTAAATTTGATGACTTTAATATAGATCTTTTTATCTACTTAGAAAACAGTAATGAGTATTAGGAAGGTTCAAGTATTAATAGAATTATTTTTAAAACTATTGAGACTTTGTGGATCTACACCCCAAAGTAATCATTGTTTATAGTTTGATATACTTCAAACTCATTTTTTAAAAATCTTTTTAAACAAAAAGGATATTTTATCATACCTCTATTGTACAATATTTTCCCCCTTGATACTGTATTTTGGCATCTTTCCATTTCTCTATTTATAGATTTAACTCATTCTCCTTAATGGCTTTATAGCATGATATTGTATGGATATATGATATATGATTATTTCTTAAGTGCCTCATTTACGCATGGATTTTTGATAGCATTTCAAACAATGCTTCCTTTCACTGTTAGAGATAGTTTCCTTCACTTCATCTGCCAGGCAAAATCTATGGTACAGGGATAGTAAAAACAATTGGCAGTTCATCTTTTCTTGCTGTTTCTACTTTGTTATTGATGACTGTGGAAACAAAAAATATGTGTGTGAATGTGTACTTGGGTGTATGTATGTGTGTGTATGTATATATAGGTATATGTGTATACATATACATACATTGAGAAATTTTTGTGCACTTGTATTATTTTTGGGTAGTAAGTTATCACTGAGTAGTGAAATGCCAGGGTCAGAGTGTGCATGTTTAAAATTTTGGTTGACATTGCCAAATTATTTCTCCCTTCCCTCTCCCAAGATGGTACCAATGAACCAGCATTCCTTACCAAGTGAATAGGGGTGCTTATTTCTTTAATTCACTTATTAACAGTAAATATTTTAAGCATAGTTGTTTGCTAATCAGATGAGTAAAAAGGATTATATAACCATCCATATATTCATATTATTATTGCAGTTGACCCTTGAATAACGTGGGGGTTATGGGGTACTGATGTCCCCCCGTAGTCGAAAATCCATGTATAACTTTTGACTCCCCCCCAAACTTAATTACTAATGGTCAATTAATGCATATTTTATATGTTATATATATTATATACTGTAATTCTTACGATAAAGTAAGCTAGATAAAAAAAATGTTAAGAAAATCATAAGTGAAAATCCATTTGTGATATTGTACTATAAAACAAAAATCCATGTAATTAGACCTGTGCAGTTCAAACCGGTATTATTCAAGGATCAGCTATATATATATTCAAGCATACGTCACAGAAACATTATACACATTATACACACATATACATACGGGCATTAAAATACAGCTGCAGTAATGCAATTCGAATTGACTTAGCTTCGATTCTGGGTAAAACATATGTGCCTTGTCGTCTGGAGCACCTCAACTATCCAACATTGTTGCCTTGGGGTTTCCAAATATGGGCCTGCTTTTTTAGTGGTGGATTGATCTCTTTAGGGTAAAAACTGCAAAAACAGAGGTCAAGAGAGAAAATTCACGTGAAACAATTAAGAACATTTAGTAAATGGTAACCTGGCTATACTGAAGTGTCAGAAGGTACAGATAATTCAGAAAAGGTTCACATGAGACATTTTTTTTTTTTTAAGATTTTATTTATTTCTTTGACAGAGAGAGAGACAGCCAGCGAGAGAGGGAACACAAGCAGGGGGAGTGGGAGAGGAAGAAGCAGGCTCCCAGCAGAGGAGCCTGATGTGGGGCTCGATCCCATAACGCTGGGATCACCCCCTGAGCAGAAGGCAGACGCTTAATGACTGCGCCACCCAGGCGCCCCCACATGAGACATTTTAATCTGAGATACGTCAGTTTCTATGAGTAGGCACCTGAACTCTTTTAAGGAAATTGCGCTAACACATTTTCCAGTATTCTTACATAACATTGTGTGACTGTATTATTTAGGGGTGGGGATAACTTTTAATTTTGATATAATTTCCAACATAAAAATTACAAGAATAGTACAAAGAATTCTCCTATATCGTTTATCCAGATTCACTGATTGTTACTGGTTTGCTTCATTTGCTTACTCTGTCATTCATTCTTTCTCCCCACTCTCATGCACACACACTTTTTTTCTTGAACTGTATGAAAGTGAATTGCAAGCATCCTGTCCATTTAGCCTTAAATACATCAATGTATATTTCCTAAGAATAAGGGCATCCTTTATATAACCAGAATACAGTGATCAAATCAGGAAACTTAACATTGATACAATAATATTATCTAATGTACAGTATTCACATTTCATCAGTTATCCTGATGATCTTCTTTATATATAGTTCTTTTTTTATCTGATTCAGGATCATGCATGCAATTGGTTGATGTACCTTTAGTCGTCTATTAATCTGGAACATTTCTTTGGCCTTTCTCTGTGTGTCTTTACTTTGACATTTTTGAAACACACAGACCAGTTATTTTGTAGAATGTCCCTCAATTTGAGTTGCCTGAGGTTTCCTCATTATTAGATTCAGGAATGTTTCTTTGCTAGTAACACCACAAAAATGCTGTCCTTCACAGTGCACATGATGTCAACTTGTCCTATTACTAGTGATCTCTGATCACTCAGTTCAGTAGATTTCTGCACTGTAAAGTTTTTTCCTTTATAATGAATAAGTAATCGTGGGGAGATTTTATGAAATTATATTTAAAACATTCCATTCCTTATGCTTTTAACTGCTAGTTTCTGCATCTGTGTTTAGAATTAGTTTTCACTTTTTAGCCAGTGCTGTCGAAGAGATTAATATGTTTCCTGTCACTGGAAGAGGTCAGATCCACATTTGGTAAATATTTGGTGGGAGTGTTGTAGAGGGAATGGGAATTTAAGCATTTGTGGAGGAGCTGGTCTTGAATTTTATGTTGCCTTGCTACTCTGAGATCCTGTGTTTCTGTGAACATCTTTCAGGCAGAGAAGCTTCTTATATTCTCCAAAAAATTGATACTTAATCCTTTGTTACTTTTCCTACTTTTAATGTTGATGAATATAAAAACAAATAATACATATATTTTGCAGTAGTGAAAAATCTAATGAAATAGAGAATCTACTATTCTACTGACCTTGAATAGGGTGTGATTATTTCTGGGCCCACTTAGGAAAAAATAATGATGTATCATGAGAATGGTTCCTGGGCAAGTATATGGGTAGTGACTTGTGAATAAAAAGTCAGTGTGGCATGTGGCAGTTAGAATTAAACCTTCTCTTAATCATTCCTTTTTAAAAATACACGTACATTGGATGTTTTTATTTGGAGTGAGTTTCAGGGATCTGATATTGCCGATAGTGGATGTCTGAGGAATTTTAGGAGCCTGTCACAAGAGGAAGTTGAAGTGGAGGAGAGTAGAGAGGGGAGAGGGTTAAGATAAATATACATAGTTGAAAGGATTTAGATGAATATATATATTTGTACTGGCCTGGGCACAGGTTGGGTCAGGAGGCACCCTGGTGTAGCTATGTGGTCCTTCTAAATTCTTCATGAATAATTTCTAAACTTCTTCTGTGGCGGGTTTTAAATACCATCATTAGTGCACATTTGAGCTACTATTGATGGTATGATATTCCTGGGAAGACAGAGAGAAGTTCCCTGACTTGTTGGAGGGCGTCACCCCCTGTTTACACATCTAGCCAGAACCCTAGAAGGGGCCCTATACTACTTCTCCTACACCTACCAAGTCCAGTTGATTGTCTCTCATAATTATACCTTAAATTCATCTCCTACCTCTTTCTGGACCTGATGCCCATCTGTAGTTTGGATCTTCATTGTTTCTTAACAAGAGATGGAAATAGTTCTCTAACTGGTCTCCTTGCCTCTGGACTGACTTCTTGCTGTACTGCTGCTGCACTCGCCTACCCTCTGCCCCCCAAAACTACTCTAGGGCTCTCAGTTGCCACCAGAATAAAGTTCTGATTTCTTAGGAAGCCTTCGTGATCTTGTTTCTGCCTTTCTTTCCTACTTCCTCCTCAGCTAGTTGTTTTTTGAATGCCCTGGACTCTGTTACATTGCTGTTGTTTGCACTGCTAGAAATGCCCTTTCCCCATTCTTTACCTCATGAACTCCTGTTCATCTCATAAAAACTCAGACCTGGTGTCACCTCTCGTTTGGCTGTGTCTGGTGCTCCTTTCTGCACCCACAGCCCTTCTCTTTCCTCCCTCATAGTGCTTGTCATACTCTAAGAATATTGTAATGATTGATCTTCTTTTCTATCTCCCTCATAGATGTAAAGCACTTCAAAGGGAGGGACTCCTTTTTATCTCTGTGTTCCTCGTGCCTGGTATATAGCACCTGGGGCTTAGTTACAGGTGCTCTTTTACGGACCACAGAAGAGATGCACAGATAGAGGCCACAGGGCACAGCTCAACAAACAGGGATCTTCTGAGTGCTTAGAGCTTTTTAAAGTTGGAATGTATTAGGAATGGTGAACTTCCTGTTTCTAGAAGTGTGAAACATAGGCTGGATACACTTGACACCAGTTGTCCACCTGAGATTTGTCAGGTATTTCACTGTGAGTAAAGTTATAAATTTGGAGACATGAATGGAATTCATAGATTGAATATATAGCTAAACTAATTTCACAAGTTCATCTGCGACAGGATTTAGAATTTAGGGGAAAGTAATCATCTTCTATCTTAAAATATTTTATAATAAAAATCTAAGGAGTATGTTTGTGTTAATCCAGTTTTAGGCTTTGGCCACCATTGCAACCCCTAATTCCAGCTTTAGGTCATAATCTTTTTGGTAATGTTAGCACAGTTGAGTAATTGAACTTTGTTTATTTTAAAAATTCATCTTTTGAGTAATAATGTATGCATATGATATAAAATTCAAAAGACATAAGGAGTATACAGTGAAAAATAAATCCCCATCCCCAACCAATCTATACCAAGTTGCCCTTCCATTGGCAGCCTCTGTTACCTGATTCCTGTCTCCCATTCTAAAGATAGTCTGTACACAGATAAGCAGGTGTGTGTGTGTGTGTATTTTAACAAGTAACATACTGCATACTTTCTGCAGTTTGCAAAGCACTGAGCAACGTATCCTGGTAAATTTTCTCTGTCACTACATATAGAGTGGAATGTTTTTTCTTTCAAATCACCGAAAAATACATTATATGGTTACAGTTTGGTTTATTGATCAGTTACTATGAGAAAAAAAATAAGACCCAGATTTGGGAAGGGTCTTGCTTAAGGTAGTAGAAGCAGAAGACATGGGAGGTAGAGGTGACTTGAAATGGGAAGGTCACACAAGGGGGCAAGAGAGATGTGGCTTCTTCACTTGAGAAGACACAGAGGGTTTTTCATCTGATCATGTTGGCTCTGGGATGCAATCATGAACTTTCTGGAGGAAGGCCACAGATCCTATGGTCTAACACTTAATCAGAAATTCTCAGTTCTTGCTTTTTAAGGTGTGCCAGGAGGTAAAATATTTCTTCCAAGGCTCTCCAGGCTCTCCTTGATACATCTCTTCACACTGTAGATATTTTAACATTAGTTTTCACACATCAAAGCTTTTTGCTAATAGTGTTGTTTTTCAGTGTTTACTTGGTTGTTTTGTCTTCCCAAACAGACTATGGTCTTCTCAGAGGCTGAAGCTGTATCTTATTCTTGACATCTGTGTCACATAGCCTTAGTGGGTGGTTGTTAAATACCATTGGTTAATTGCATTTGCAGGTGGGATGAGAACTCTGGTATTTCTTCTCTTTCACAAGACCAAGTGGTCAAAAAAAGCAAAGACTACTAGGTGGTTTTAACAAATAATTAGTTTTCTTCTATATTCCAGAACATTCTCTAATATCTGGGAAAAAAGCATGCCACTGCATCTGTTAAATGTCAGTAGATATTTTAGGTAGCTGGAAGGCAAAAATATACCAAAATATAGCAGAACATTCCCCCAACTCACATCCACTCTGTAGCTGTTCTCTGGTTTCAGGAATTCTTCATCCTTGTCAGGAGGGTCTTCAGGGAACTTGTCCAGAGTTCCTACAGCAGCCCCAGGGGCCAGCTGGCAGTATCTCCTACAGAGTGGGATTTCTATGAAAAAGGCAGCACTTCTGGTAAATTCAGAGAAATTAAAAGGCTATATGGCTATAGGCAAATGTATTCACTTTAAATCTGTACTGTGTTCCAGAAGGAAATGGCTTTACTCATCAGCTGCCTATTTGCAATTGCCATTTGTTTCCAAGTAAGGGAAGATTACCCAAAATGTTTATTTTTTAGCTTTTTCAAATATTTACATTTTCTCTAGCTTCTTTTCTGAAATATTTTGGCTCTTTTTTTCTAATAAACAACTGCTGTTCAGATTTCCTTTGTTCCAGTAGATTATGAATCTGTTTCTTCAAAGGATCATGGGCAAGTGATATTCCTCATAGATTGATCCATGGCAAAGTAAAGAAAATAGGACAGTGATAATTGGCAGTTTGTTCTGGACTCCAGAAACTGCAATTTAAAAATTAATATCATAAGGGTTTCGGAGAGAGAAGAGAACTGCCTTGTGAATGTCTGCCATGTTTAGATAGTCCCCCAGAAAGGGAGCCAGCAAAGGGCAGGCTTCTGTGCTTTCATACTCCTTATTCCCCTAGGCTGCTTTTCTAGCCAAAGGGTCAGCCTTCTCAAACCTCCTACCGAGCTCCACTCACTAGCTCATTTCCCTCCCCCTTGCCTCTTTGAGATACTCGAGTGCTAATCTTGTCCCCTGCCCTCTGCATTGGCATTAGGCCCTTTGACCCCGTTTGCCATTCTCTGCTTTCCTAGAAGTTCTGGTCCGTGGTTAGCTGTGCCTCTGCTTACAGTAACTGACACCTGGAATAAAAGAGACAGCAAATGTGGGGATACATACATTTGGCTTTGAATCTGTTAAGTTTGAGAGCTGTAAGATTATTTTATATATATATATATATATACCTAGTAGGATATTGGGCATATGGGAGAGATTGAAGGTATAAGAGAGTGAGAGACCAGTGGATGATACGAGATCCCATTGGTGGTGAAATGGACTAGAACCCAGTATACGAGGAGAAGAGAGTTCATTATTTGGAGAGGAGGATATATGTTTCCTTGGGACTCAACAAAGGTTGAGTTCTCTAACAGATCTCCCTGGTGCTGAAAAGATTGACAGGAGGTTCCTGTGGGCTGGCCAAGGGAGATGAGGACATTGTCTGAAGAGTGAAGAAGTGAGGGTAGCAGGTAGCGAAGTGGTGAGGTCCTGTGGCAATTGGAATGAATAGACTAGGGAGGGAGAGGAGTCTGTGAAGAAGGGCTTGCTGACAGGATTAAGGGCCTACCTTGAGCCTGGAGGTCATCTTTGTGTAGAAGCACCCTTCTCTCCTGGGATGTGATTTCCTATAGCATTGCTGGGCAGCAATGGAGTTAGAGATTGTTGGGGTGCTGGTGCAGCCCTCTGAGGTATGAGGATGCCAAAATGACTGTGTGAGTAACACAGTCGTCTTTGGAACACAAGCTCTGGGAAGGTGAAACCAAGTCATTGGCTGGGCTGGAGAGGAGGGCAATAGCTTAATTGGCTATTGCATTCCAGCTCTGCACACAGCCCTTGGCTTACAAATGTGCTTCATAAATGTTGGCTGAATCAGAGTGGTGGAAACAACTGGTTTTGTAGGAATCTGAAATAGTGGTGGGATCTTTGATTGGGTGGGATTTGTGCATTTGTTTTGGTTTGGAGTAATTCTTTATTTTGTAGCAATACTGAATACTTAATATTGAGGCCACCTATGGCAGGAGACTAAGTGAGCCAAGGGCCAAGGCCTCTGCAAAGTTTTTGTCTGTTGTTGATGTTGATGGTATGAGAAATAGCCATCTTGAGTAGAATTTGTGAGCTTCAGGATATAGGGGATTTTGCACAAGGGAGGAATGTCTAGAAAGGACCTGATGATCCTAAAAGAATGATGACCCTACTGTCTAGGCCCTGAGGGTCAGATATTGTTAAGAACAGAACGATAGGGGAATAGATGACTTCTGAGGAAAGCCAGGTTGCAGGAGAAGGTGGGGAAGACAATTGTGAAAAGCCTAAGAGTGTAAGAGGCTGTTTTGGAATAGTGGGGGTCCCAAGATGGAAGACAGAACAGAAGGGCTGCAGCGGTGTTCTTGGCAGAGCACAGGAGGCTTGTGTCAGAATGTCTGGGGTCAATAGTAAGCTGTGCTTATGGGGAAGTGCAGTGGGGCAGTAGGGTAGCTACTCTGGAATGACTGCTGATGCCACTGGGGTCTGCATTTATTGGGAGGACCTGTGCCAGACTGACGGGCGTGATGTATTAATTATCCAATTTGATCCTCATAATGTGTCGTAGTACCCTCATTTTACAAAAACTGAAATTCAGAGAAGTTAATAATTTACGTAAGGGTCACACAGTCTCATGGTTCCAGTGCAATTCTTGCTTAATTTCTTTTGTGTACTTGGCCTTCATGTATTGTCCTGTTCAAAGATAGCATGGATACAGGGATATAGCCAATGCATTCTCTTAGTGAGTGAGTATTGCTGGAAAGCCTGCTCCTTGGCCCAAACTCAGCCAGGGTGTAGCTGGCTCTCTAGCGCCCCCTGGTGGCAGTGACAGTATTGTGGCGTGCTAAGGTAAGCGTGAAGACTGACTAGCTCAGGGTACCAGGAAGTCAGTGATAATGCAGCAGCAAGAACATTTTCTTTGTTGTGAACATGGCACTTACCAAATACAGCCTTTAACAATTGTTTGTATATGTATCTTAACTGCAAAGTAATAGCATGATATTTGTATACCCCTACAGTGTTCAGGGACATTCAATTATGAAAGTGTGAAAAGAGACCCATTCATGGGGGGGAGTTAAATTCATTGGCATGAACGCTTCTTATCCATGGATAGGCACCCTTTGCGCTGGCCAGTGCCTTTCCGTATAAGCTAGGATGATACTCTTTTCCTGTTTCTTTTCATCTTTATTATGTCCCATTCCATTTGCTTTTTTCATTAGCATATAGACACGTTTTAGTACCTCCCATTAAAGAAAGAAAAGCCTCAAAATCTGTCCTCACCTCCCCCCCCCCAACCTGGTTCCATTTTTCCTAGTTAAGTTTCTTAAAGAATGGTATCGTAAACCTCTTTCTTATGACTCTTTCTTTCCCCAACCCATTGCTCCTTGGCTTCTGCCAGTTCTAGCTCTTCACCAAAACTACCCTTGTGACCACTGAATGGGAGAGGGGTACCATTCTTATCAAGACGCCAATGGGCTGTACAAAAAATAATGTGAAATATAAGACCTCATTGAAGGTCTTAAAGTTGGCAGCTGTTCCGAATTTCAGCTGTTGTTTTGCAGTTTGAGCTGTTTTTTCCATGACCATCAGTCTAGCAATAGGGCTGTATTTGTTGTTGCTAGTAGGTTATATTTTTTCCTAAAGATTTTATTTATTTATTTGACAGAGAGAGAGGGGGAGAGAGAGAGCGCACAAGCAGGAGTAGCTGTAGGCAGAGGGAGAGGCAGAGGGAGAAGCAGGTTCTCCACTGAGCAGGGAGCCCGATGCAGGACTCAATCCCAGGACTCCAGGATCATGACCTGAGCCGAAGGCAGACGCTTAACCAATTGAGCCACCCAGGCGCCCCAGATGCTGGTTGGTTATGTTAAGCCACCTATGTAGGCCAGGCATTGATAGTTAATATTGGTGTTCCAGTGATATCTTCGTAATCACCTCTTTTCCTTTCTGGATTCTGAATTAATTGAGAAATAGATTCAGAGATTAGATGGGTATCCAAACATAACCTCTATGGTGAAAGCTGAGATATTCTATGAGAAACTTGTGCTTTGTAATCTGCTTGTGGAATGAGTGGATCTGCAGAGTAGACTTTCACCACCAGCCACATGGAAGCCCTCAGGGCCTGGCATTTATCAATCAGCGAAGACATTGCTAAATAGTTAGTGATCTGTAAATTACACATCTCAACAGCTTGGCTCGTCATATCTGTCTCTCCAGGACCTCTGTCAGTGGCTGTGTAGTCCTCAGCAAGATTTCTGAATCCTAGAATGCAGCTTTTACAGGAGAGTGGTAGTACTGTTCTGGACATGATATATAGGGTGGCTTACTGGGCTGAGTTTTCATCTAATTGAAAATTCCTAGGACTGTTTGTGACGATTAGGATTTTGTTATAGCTAGATTATTTGTACATATGAAAGACTCATGCATTTGCTAGTTCATGAGCTAATCAGTGAAGTCAGACTGTTAGTGTCCTTTCCATTATCACAGATTCAGTTTATTCATTTCTACATTTTACAGGTTGAATATAAGCTGGGATTCCAAGTAGATAATTTTGTGGCTATGGACATGCCCCAGGTCAACATTTCTGCTCAGGGGGAAGTTCCACGCACTTTATCAGGTGAGTCTGAAAGAGTTAACAGACTGTGTTCAATTGCATCCTTCATATCTCAAAAATAACAGTTTAATAATTGATAGGTAGTGTATCTTACTTGATAGGCTTTTAGACTTAAGATGTATAAGTACTTTGAAAAGTAATATTTGAAAATCCTGATTATTTGCACTGTGTTTTAAACCATTCCCTCTTTTCCATCCGTTCCAGAACTGTCTATGCTCACTTCTTCCTTGTCTCCTTTTCTGCATTGCTGGCTTTGGCCTCCACATGGGTCTCTGTGTCTGGTCTTGTTCCTCTTCGACTAATTCCCACACCATGGCCTGGATCATCACTGAACACTCGTATCCGACCAGATGACATCAGGCCCATCAGGGCCCCTACCCTTGTCAACTGAGCACACTGTAGACTCTCCCACCAGTGTGCTGTGCGTTTATCCTCTGCCCCTGCCCCCCTGTCTGCCCTGTCTCTGCATTTGCCCCAGCATTCCTGCGGCACCATACTACACGCAGTTTTGACATCCTTGCCTTTGCATGTGCCGGTCTGTGTATTTGGAACCACCTTTTCCTCTTCTCTGCTTATTAAACTCTTACTCATACTAAATATTCTTCAAGACTCAAAATCTGCACTGCCCTTTTCCTGCTTCCTTCTCTCCCTCCGGTTCTTATTAACTCTTTCTTCTGTTCTTCCTACCCTGTCGGATCTTGTAATTTGCCTATTTTTGAACTGATCACATTATCTTGTAATTCTTTGTGCTTGTCTCTCCTTGCTGGCCTATGGCTACCGTGAGGGCAGGAGCTGTCTTTTTCAGCTGTCTGCCCTTGGTGCCTAGCGCTGCATCTGCACAGAATAGTCACGTAGTACGTGGCTGACTAAATGATTTAAGTGTCATATATACCCCAGTTTAACTACTGTTGAGCCAACCTTTTGAGAAAGGCTCCTGAAGATTTGAGATTTTAAGAAATGCAAAGCAAACCTCTTTAAACTTGGAAGTGTAAGCCATGTACTTTCCACAGTATAGCCGTATCATGGACCTTATCCGTTGTTATCAGTGACACACATTAAGCTTTAGGAAAGTGTAGGGAGACTTGCTCATATTTATGGATCAGTTTCTGTTTAGATGATTAAAGCCAGTTTCTGTTTAGAAAGGTTTTTTAAAAAAATTCGTAGTTGATTAATTTATCAGGTTTATCAGTTTACAGGTTTATATTTAATCTCTTCATTAAGAGCAATACGCCATTGCACTTTGGTGGTAAATTGTCTTTCTTTTTTATCAAGTAATTGTTTCTGTTGCTGATGTGACTGGTAAGGTAGCAGGGTTTGCCTTATTTTGTAGATTTATTAGAATAAGGACTTATGAAACAAAGTGATCTGTTAAAAATCATGACCAAAGTTGAAAATAGTGATCTCTTCCTTTATGTCTTGGCTTGTTCTTTAATGCTAACTTTTATATCTATAACGAATGAAGAAATAATGTCTGAAGCTGTGTAGTCTGAAGGTTAAGTTCTCTGAGAATTTCTGTTTAGTATTATGTAAATGTGTTATTTTTAGTTTTATGCAACAAAAATAAAGAATTCTAAAATACTAGGTATGATGTTGATTTTTAGAAAAGTGAAATATCTTCTTTTTTGCTTTTTAAACAGTGTTTCGGGTCGAGCTTTCCTGTACTGGCAAAGTAGATTCTGAGGTTATGATACTAATGCAGCTCAACTTGACAGTAAATTCTTCAAAAAACTTTACAGTCTTAAACTTCAAACGAAGGAAAATGTGCTACAAAAGTAAGGAATTTATTTACCAAAGCGTGTGTTTTATATAGATGTGATAAGGTCAAAAATACATTTTGTTGTCTCTTTACAGATTTGTGACCAAATCTTGATGTTAGTTGCAAGTGAAAAAAGAAAGAGCACTGACAGATGAAATTCTGAGATAATCACCAGGTAGCTTATTGCCAGGAATCTCCCTCGGGCCCTGCGTTCTCAAAAATCTTTTATCAGGATTGCTAATTTTCCAGTAGGGATGTGAAATAGTACTCAAGTGGCTGGTCACATAATTGTGATAGGGGCCCCTGAGTTACTGAGTGTTCACTGTGTTTTCCTTATAGAGGTGCTGTTGCGCAGAAGCATTGCCTGGGGTCAGAAGGACTGGGCCTGAGATGGTTAAGTTTTAGTTTTTTCATTTGTAAACTGGGCGTAATAACCTGTTTCATAAGTTATTCTTTTTTATTTCTTTTAGATTAATTGAATCAAACCTAAATCTTAGAATACCATATGTGGGTACTTAACAGATGTTAGTAGCTTCAGTTTTGAATAATCGGTTACTCAAGAAATAACAGTGGCTATGAGAATTCCCAGCACATAGGCTGTAGATGAAAGAATTTTAGAGTTTCTCCTTAAAGGTCATCTAGTCCAGCCCAATTACTTTAAGTTGCACAGAGGTAAGGTGACCTAAATTTGCACGATCACTTAGGTTACTATCTAAGGGAAAGTAAAACCCTCTAAACTTATTGAGTGCCTACTGTGTGACAGGTGCTTTACTTCCATGGAACCTAGTTAATCGTTACAATGACCCTAGGCAGTGGTTCTCTCATTACCTCCATTTTCTCAGGAGGAAGCTGAGGCTCAGAGCATCTGACCAACTTGCCAAGGTCAGACAGCTAAGTGGTGCAGCTGGATGCAGACTCGAGCTCTTAGCTCCATTATTAAACTCTCTCTTAACACATTTCCTAATTGAAGTTAGCGCTGAGTGTTATGAAAGTACCTAAGGCCAGCAAGTGAGTTACAATGGCTGATGTCCAGATACATGCCAATAAAAAAGCTCTCCTGCACTGGAATGGGCATTTTTTAAATGGAAAGTTAGCAGGCACCTTTTAGCTTCAGTGTTTTGAGACATTTTTCAGTTCTAATATATCCAGTTATGTACCTACTTTCATGTAATTTTAAAGCCAAGGTGGACTTTAGAGTCTCTCTAGTTCAGTCTAGTCATTATATAATTGATATGAGGAGACGGGGCCCTAGAGCGACTGCTTGAGCTCGTACAGCCAGTCAGTGAGGAGTATAGAAGGCCTGGTTCCTGAGCCCTAGGGAGGGGGGGTATGACTGTACCATGGTGCTTCGCCTAATGTCAAAGGCAGGATGATGGCCAAATGTGATGTGATCTGTGGAGCCCACCACTTAGTAGCCACGAGGTGAAGGATCAGCCGACATTCAGAATGCTCCCATACTTTCTCCATTTTCTTTAATGTGGTACATGAAAATTAACATTAAAATACAGTTGGTGTAATTTTCTGCTCTGTTTTAGACTTAAGTTTAATATAGTCACCTCCTTTTCATTTGGTCATCATACTCTGGCCACCCCACTTATCCAGTTTATGACTCCTATTTAATATGTGATCCTAAGGGTTTTCTACCCTACTACATTTAAAAAATTGCAACAGAAAATATATCTGTACTATATTGAATGCTAATGGGTATTACTGGCAAGAAAATGTTCCTTTTTTATGTGAGGGTGGGGACTGCTTGATCAGGTAAGTTTCATTACTTAAGAACTCCTCAGAGCCTTTATACTTTGCTAATGTGAATTATGCACCTCCACAGAGGTTAAAATATGTTTTCCCCCAAACGTCTTAACCGTAGAAACCCTTTCTCATTGAGCATCCATAAGTAGTACCCATAGACTGGGGATTGGTGATTATAGTGATGATCATCAGAATAGTTAATGTAGCATTTATTATCTTGCAATAAATCCCTCGTTGCTTAATTCAGGCAGTGTTCTAATAGAACACAAAACTGTGTTAGAGAAAAACTCAAAAAACGTAATTAAAGTATTTAAGGATTTTCATGGAAAAGGAAGAATTTCTAAAGCGTCTTTTATCTTTTTTTTTAAATTCAGAACTTGAAGAAGTAAAAACTTCAGCCTTGGACAAAAACACTAGCAGAACTATTTGTAAGTGTTACTGTATGACCTTTCTCCATCACGAGGGAAGAGAAATGGCTGACTGCAGATGCGCATGATTGTGTGAAGCTCAGAGGCTTTATAGAGTCCAGTTTGTCAAAAGATACATGAGGCCTTGCTGTTTATTTCACTGATGTTTTGTAGATTGGTATATAGTCAGGTAAAATGATTAGAATACTGACATTTTTGTGAAGCAAAATTCATACGTATTTTATAGCAGATGATCTATAAGCAAGAATTTTTATCACATCATTTCGAATGGTTATAATTAAAGTATGAACATAAAAACATGGGTAAGATCCTCATCTCAATAGCAGAAGGTTAGAACATCTGACTTGCGACCTGGACCGGTTAACCCTCAGCAAATTGCACCCAGGTGAAAATGCAAGCTTAAGGATACTTAAAGATGCTTATTTAAACCTAGAGAGCAAAAACTCAAAGTAGATCTTTATTTTTTGGTAATGGTTGTGTTTAGGTGGTATAACTTTTAGACGTCTTTTTTCCTTTTCTGAAGTGGACACATCATTAAGTCTTACACTTCCTGAGATAGTTTTAATAGCACTATCTTAAAAGGATACTAGATTCTGTTCATAGAAGTAAGCTGAAAAAAAGATTTGTGGTGGGGAGGAATTTCAAATATGCAGAAGTTGAGAGAATGCTCTGATGAACCTGCATGTGACCATTACCCTACTTTCAGTAATGATGGATGTTTTGCCAGGGTTGTTCCATTGATTTTCTCCTCCTTTTCTGGATGGGTAAGTGGGTGGGGGAGGAGTAGAATATTTTAAAGCACAATTCAGGCATCATATCATTTCATCCATAAATATTCCAGTATGGATTTCTTTTAAAAAAGGTAATTAAAGGCCGCCTGGGTGGCTCAGCCGGTTAAGCATCTGCCTTCAGCTCAGGTCCTGATCTCAGAGTCCTGGGATGGAATCCCGCATCGGGCTCCCTGCTCAGCAGGGAATCTGCTTCTCCCTCTGCCCCTCCCCCTGCTTGTGTGCTCTCTCTCTCAAGTAAATAAATAAAATCTTTTTTTTTAAGGTAATTAAAAAAAATAACCCACAATCCCCAATGCCTATTTACTTGTATTTGATTTATCACATTTAACAAAATTAACAAAATTAATAATAATTCCTTAATAAATTCCAATAGCGGACAATCACCTGATTGTCTCAAAAATATCTTTTTATCGTGTTGCCTCCACATCAGGATCCAAATGAAGTCCACACACTTATTTTGTTGACACATATTTTATATTAATCAGAAATCACCCACCCCCTCCTTATATTACTTTTCTGTTGATGAAATTGAGTAATTTATCCCATCGAATTTCTTGTGTCTGATCTTCGTGGTGCAGATATTTTTGTTTCTCCTATAAACTGGTAATTAGATTGTACTTGATTAGATTTAGGACCAGTTCTTGGCAAATAGAGTTCATGGATGGTAGTATGTGCTTCCTATTTTATCTTTTTCTTACCTCAGGAGGCAAAGAGTATCTAGGTATCCCAAAGTAGACTTTTTTTTTTAAGAGATTTTATTTTATTTATTTTAGAGGGAGAGAGAGTCTTAAGCAGACTCTGCACTGAGCGCAGAGCCTGACACAGGGCTCGAACTCACAACCCTGAGATCATGACCTGAGCCAAAACCAAGAGTCGAACACTTAACTGACTGAGCCACTGGCAGGTGCCCTGCAAAGTAGGCCGTTTTTTGAGGGTAAAATAATACACGTTAACTACTCTTTTAGAATATTTCATTTGGATTTATCTCTAAGAAGAAAGAAAAACTATTTAAAAAAAAAATCACTGCTCCCCAAATTTACTTTGAAAGTTCTGGTGACTTTACCCATTTCTTTTATGCTAGTAGGATGTTATTTCACACAGAGAGACTAGAATATTGCATATTCTTGGTCTCTGGCTGTCTTTGCTTCAATATCTCTCTCCTTCCCTCCCTTTCTGTCCATTCAGCATCTCTTGAGAGTCAGTGATGTGCCAGGTGGTACAATTAAAGCAGAGGATTAAACTGAGCAAAACAGACCCTGCTCTTAAGGGCTTATACTGTAGTGGATGAGATGGACAAGGCACTAACGCAATCATAATAACATAGTGTGGCAAGCTGTGATAAGGCAAGTGCGAGGTGCTTTGGGAACCCTGCGGAGGGGCATATAATCTCCGAGGGAGTGAGGGACAGCTTCCTGAGGAAAGGTGGCATCTCGTCTGAGACTTGAAGGGTTGACCAGGTGGTGGCAGGTGAAATGTCAAAATGAGGGAATGGGAGCCGTACATACACAAGCCTGGAATTTGGAGGTAAACAAGCAGCATACATTCGGGGGGGGGTGGTATCTGCCCAGCAGTATCCTCTTCTCTACCCCGTGTGTGCTTGGATAGGTACTGCCCGCACCAGCCTTTGGGACCTCCCTTTTCTGCCTCTCCCAAGATTGAACAATCCGTGGCATCCTTGAGGAAAGTCAGGCCTTCATTTAGGCTGTGTAAAGTGTAGCTGCCCTAGAAGCTGTTTGGTCTCTTTGCTTTAATCTATTCTGATTTATTGTTTGTTGATTTAGTTTAAATTTTAGAAAGCAGTGTTACACGTTTTTGAAAGCTATAGCTTTTATCTTTTGTCCTTACCTATCCCCAGAACTCCACATTTGTATTTCTGTCAACTTTGACCTCTCCGTGTAGATGTGTACTGGGTACTCAACAAAACTCTTGATTATCTCTCTTTCTTCCCCCAACCTGCCTTTTCCCCCCAATCTTTGTAAAGGTACCATTATCCACCTAATTCTTTAAGCCAAAGTTTTGATTCCTCTTTTTCTTTTTAACCCCAATATCATTCATTAGCAGGGTCTGTTGACTGTGCTTTCAGTCTATTAATTTATCTTCAGTAACACTCTTGCCCACACCACTACTGTCTCTTTTTTGGACTACCGTAGTAACTTTCTAACTCGTTCCCTGCCCTTGTTCTTGCTCATTCCGCAAACCATTCTTTACACAGTGTGCAGTTAGCTTGGTTTTTTTCTTTTTCTTTTTTTTTTTTTTAAGATTTTATTTATTTATTTGACAGAGAGAGACAGGCAGCGAGAGAGGGAACACAAGCAGGGGGAGTGGGAGAGGAAGAAACAGGCTCATAGCGGAGGAGCCTGATGCGGGGCTCGATCCCAGAACGCCGGGATCACGCCCTGAGCCGAAGGCAGTTGCTTAATGACTGAGCCACCCAGGTGCCCCAGCTTGGTTTTTTTTTTTTTCAAGTCTCATTGTGTGTATCATTCCTTCGCTTAATAACGATTTCCTGTCTTATGTAGGGTAAAACCCAGATTCCTTAGGTTTTATTCAATAGAATTATGATGTGAGTACTCATCATCAAAACTTACTTGATGCCTTGGTTACACCAGTTCTGCTTCTATTTCTCTGTCCTCTCCTGTGCTGGATCAGATCACATGTATCTCTGTCTCTCTGCATCTCTTCCTCAGTTTGTGTGTGTGTGTGTGTCTGTCTGTCTTTGAGTTATTTCCCCCATTGCCAAAGTTTGCTTTCTCTTTCCCTCTCTGTTTTGAATAATACAAAGTTGAACACTATTTCATGAGTGGGGTCTTACTATCCTGCCCTTATCTTTGAAAATAAATAAGCAAAATCATCTGTTACTCTTATAAGAGAAAAAGACCAAAATTTTATTGTTTTTTTAAAATGTGTGGGTCACTCTGTTGTATATTCCTTCTGTGAGTCAGTGGTTGGCAAAAAGATGTCTGATCTTTCCACTCTAGATGTCACCGTTGAAGAGATATGAAGGGTATATAGATCTGTGCTGTCCATTATGGTGACTGCTAGTCACATGTGACTTTTTAACTTTAAAGTAACTAAAATGAAATAAAATTAAAACTTCAGTTCCTCAGTAGTACTGGCTACATTTCAAGGGCTTCGTAGCCACCGGTGACCAGTGGCTGTTGTATTGGATAGCATTTCCATCACTGCAGAGAGTTCTGTTGGACAGCGCTGCCAATCATACATGTAAAACTTGGGACTTTTGTACTCATTAATGAAAAGCTTTGTTTAAAACCCTTTTTAAAAACTCCTTCAACAACACTAAAAAAGTTTTAAAAATTGTGAGAACTTATATCAACACACCACCGGTAACTGATCTTACCAAGGAGTGGGCACATGAAATGAAAATTTTTTTTTTTTTTTTACAAAGAACAGGATACTCATTGTTTATATTGGGTCATAGAGCAATTGATAATATTTGTTTAAAACGCTTAATGTGCTTTTCGTTTTTATTTCAGATGATCCTGTACACGCAGCTCCAACTACTTCTACACGTGTGTTTTATATCAGCGTGGGGGTTTGCTGTGCAGTAATATTTCTTGTAGCAATAATATTAGCTGTTTTGCACCTTCATAGTATGAAAAGAATTGAACTGGATGACAGGTATTCTACCTATTTTGGGAAAGGAAAAAATTAAAGCGGGTATTTGCATTTACATAGGAGCCCACACACGCGCATGCATTTGTGGTGCACAGGGGAAGGAGGGCGGATGATCAGGTCTTGCCAGAAGAAATACTGCTGTCTTTGTGATTCCTGTCATTGTGTTTTTCTGAGACTATTTAAAAAACTTTTTTTGAAGACAGAAATTATAGTTTATTAGTTGCTGGGTAAGAAGTGAGGATCACATTTTTGTTCCCATCCCTTTAACGTGACTCTATTCCAGACTCCTAGTACTTTTTTAAGATAGCCCTGTTTCTTCCTCCCAGTTCATCCTTCTAACGTTATGCATCCATCCAGTAAATGTTTATGGAGAACCTGCTGTGATTTAAACCGTTGGTTCTCACCCTGGTTGCACTTGATAGTCGTGGGTGAGCTTTTAAAACAAAGGTCCCACCTTCCAGAGATTCTGATGTATTTGGTCTGAGGTGGTGTTGGGGCACCAGTATTTTTCCTAAAGCTTCCTGGATGGTTCTAATGTGTACCCTTGGAGATACGCTGGGTTAAATAATGTTAAGTGCTGGGAATATAAAAAAAATTGATGATGATATACCTTATAGCTTCAAGTATTCCTCTTTGACATTAATCTATAATTATAAGTTTATAAATTTGATGATTATGATTTGTGTAGTACAGTGTGAGAATAGAAAAGGTGCTTGTCCCAGCCTGGGTGGATCAGAGATGACAGAGAAGACTTTATAGCCAGGATAGGGTGAGAGGTAAAGATGGAATGACAGCTTTATTTTCCCAGTGCATAATTCTTATTTTCCTCCTCATGATTCCCATTTGGTGATTGAAAGATTTCCAGCTTCATGACTTGGCTTTCAAAGCCCTCCTTTATGTGGAGAGGTAATTCCCATACTCGTTGAACTTTCCTTTCTTTCTTACTGTACCCCTACTTATGCTGTAGTCATATGATTATGTGTTCCACACTTTGGCCCTATATTTTGCCCTTTAGGACTTTAGTTCGTGTGTTCCTTTTGCCCACAGGGGTCCCTGCATTTTCCACCAGTCCACACCTGTTCCTTCTTCAGCTTTCAACTCCCCATTGCCATTTCTTTCATGAAGTCTTTTCTAAGCCTCCCAACTGCCCTTTATCCCTCCTCTGTTTCTCTCTCTCCTGCCTCTCCTTCTCCCTGTCTCCCTCTCTGTCTTTCCTTGGTAGCAGTTACTGTACTTTTTTCTCCTGTAATTTTTTGTGTACTTGTCTCTCCCACTAGACTGTAAGCTTTGTCCTATTAGGGAGCATATGTCTGACTCAGTGCTGAATCCCCAGGCCGACACAGTGTCATACACACAGTGGATAGGCATATTGGTGGCATAAACAAAACACAAGGGGACAGGGAACTGGTTGGATTCAATACCTGCCCCTAACTACTCTCTGTCCCCTGTGTTTTACTTGCTTTATCCGAGTAGAGAAGGAAGAGGAAGGAGGTAAGAATGAGAAGAGAAATACATAGGTGACGTGTTGCACAGTAGGTTTTGTGTATATGGTGTGGTGGTGAAGTTAGAATTGGGGTTTACAGAAGAAGAAATGGCATTTGGAAGCTTCTGAGTGGGAAGTAAGGTAGCAGGAACTTTTAGATAGGACTTTGAGTTAGAGTTTAGGGAGCCACTGAGGAGCATGGCATTTAGGAGTCTTGATACACACATTTTCCTTGAATGCTTACATGTGTGCTAGGGCTTTGAACACACAGTGACCAGAGTTATGCAAAAGCTGTCAGATTATGGGGCATATACCTCAGCCTGCTGAAATAATCAGTTACCACTCATGTATTGGGTGTTCCAGTTCTTTCTGTTTTCAGGCAAAGGTTTCCAGACATTGTCTGAATAAAAGCAACTTATTGCTTGTTTTCAGAGTGTAACCTAGTGGTTAAGACCATAGACTCTGGAGCCAAAGTATCTCTGAATTCTGGCTGTTCTACTTAACAAACTTTATGACTAGTAACGTACTCAACGTCTTTGAAGGCTTTTCACAAATTCTGAGGTGGTACAGGAGTGCCACCTACTGTTCAGTTACTGGAAAGAAACAACCAGTAAATAATTTTGAGTCTGGCCATTTATTTAACCGTCAGGGTATGTTGGTTGCAGGTATTGTATAAGTAGTAGTTCCACTTACTCTATACAACTGGAACCTCACAAAAATCCTGGGAGGTAGCTTTGCTTAATCCCATTTTATGGGTAAGTAAATTGAGGTCCTTTATTTTCCCCTCTTTGGGGATGGTAATGTTTCTCTTCCCTCCTCTGGACTTTTAACAACATTGATTTTAGTCTGATCTTGGAGTAGTACTTAGAACTCCAAAAACAGGTGCTCTGTAGTTACCCACCAAAAAGACAGAAGTACAAGCTTGAGAGGTATTAATTTGTAGTAATCTTGAGTACAGGGTTAGCAGTTACTTGAGCCTGCCACCTTCTGGATCTCCCATATTATTTAAAGGATGTGGTGTAATGGAATGCTTCAAGTACTAGAGAATTCCGAAAAGTTCCATAAATTCTAAAAAGGTGGGATTGAGGAAGAAGGAAAATGTATGTGATTCAGTAAATGATATGATACCCCTTCCCAAGCCTTGAGCATGTTGGTATATTTGATTTGCTTTGATATTCCTCATTTGATAGATGCCATTTGATTTTGGACCATTAGTGAAATAGGTCTGTCATTCTACTCCTTTTTTAAAAAGCAATCTAAGTAAATGGCATGGGCTCTTTTTCTAAGAGATGACCCATGTGTCCCTAACATGTCTTTGTGTGAGGTTCAGGACTGCTATCTATGGTGTCTGAGGACTAATACCTGCATTTCTGAATGACTGATAACATGAACCTGCTTGAGATTGTAGAGATAGAAAAGAAAAATACCTCTGCATTATGAGATTAAAATTTCAACATGGGATGCTTGTGATGGACATCCATGCATTATTGTGATTGCCATGAGGATTTCAAGCTGGTTATAATGGCTGCATGCATTTTTGTATATATAGAAAAAGGAAATTCCTCATTGAAGCTGACTTACCAGTTATTTCTCTCTTAAAAATTGTTTGCAGCATCAGTGCCAGCAGTAGTTCCCAAGGGCTGTCTCAGCCATCTACCCAGACGACTCAATATCTGAGAGCCGACACACCCAACAATGCAACTCCTATCACCAGTAAGAGTTAATTTAATTCTAAAGATGATTTACTGAAGTTGTCTGTGGTCTGTCTGCCAGTGGTGCCTGTGTGCTTAGTTATTTGTGGGGCATGTGTACCATCCTATACATAGTATCTAACGTGCACAGAGTTAGGCTTGATTTTCAACCTCTGCTTTCTAGAGCATTGAGTGAAATATTCTAAAATTGGAGTAGTAAAAATAATTTTTAAAAAATTTAAGTTTAATTGCTGGAATTAATTTTGGGGGAGAGTGCCATAGATTAATTATTTCAAAAAGAATACTGAATCACTTATATAGAAATTCAGAAGGAATATTTTAGGTGGTTAGATAAAATAAGCCATTGAGCTGTATGAAAACAGTCTTAGATTTTAATGAATTGTTTGATAATCTTAAGGACTGTGGACTTTACTTTTTTTTTTTTTTTTAAAGATTTTATTTGTTTGAGAGAGAGAGAGAGAGAGCACTTGGCGGGGAGGGAGGCACAGAGGGGTCAGGAGAGGGACAAGCAGACTCTGTGCCTCTGCACTGAGTGCAGAGCCAGTCCCAGGACCCTGAGATCATGACCTGAGCTGAAACCAAAAGTCCAATGCTTAACCAACTGAGCCAGCCAGGCACATTGTTTTTTAATCATGATAGGAAGCTAGCTGCCATTAGAATTGCAAACATGGAATCTGATTTCCTTTTTCTTTAAACAGGATTTTGATGAAAGTTTTTATACTGTAACATATTGATGTTGGGGAAAATAATCATTCTTAGAATATAATTTAGACATAATGAGGAATCGGTCTCCACACAAATAAGAAACAACATAATCATCAGGATAAACAGTAGACCACAAATCAGGCTCAATTCAGTAGTACTATTGGTTAATTAGGTTCTTACAGGCCTGTCGTGGTCTTTCAATACTGTTTCCCATTAAAAAGAACTAGGATTCTTTAGGGAAGTGGATGATTTCAGGACTGCATAAGGAATGGACAAGATAAACTGGGACATGTTGAAATGGGACATTTGAGCAACAAAAAGAATGACTACAGTGAATTGAAACATTGAGTATCTGAAAAGCCATGAGTTTGTAAATTTTTTGAAAATGTTGATCACACAAGAGAGGTAACTAAGGTACAAATAATGCCTCATTCTGATGACTGGCTGTATGAACTGTGTTTCATATTTCAGCAGTTTCAGAGTAACCATTTAGTGCTGGTTGGTGAGGGAAAATGCTTCTTTACAGAAGAATCCTACCTAATAAATGTGGAAGGAGTGATAGAATTAGAAAATCATATTTGCAACCTCTGTTAAAATATTTGATTCAGGAAAAGGTCATCAATGTTTAAAACTTTGTGAACAAAGGGAAATGGGATCATTTGAGGGATCAGACTGTCACAGCCTGACTCCACTAATGAAACTTTGCATCACTAACAGGACAACTAGATATTTTGTACTCCCCACATGTGATATACCACCCATGGAGTATTTTTGTCTCCCCTCCCCACTCCAAGAGTTAACCTGGACCTGATTACAGGTGTGGAACTGACTGGCAGTTTACAAGAAATATAGGGATAGAGGAACAAGTTAAATGATACTGGAAGAAGCAGATGCCAGATATTCTCCAGGATAACTGAGCTGGTTTCTTTAATAGGAGTGTCAAGAAAAAGAAAAGGGGGAAGAGGGAATGCTCAACATTAAATGAAATTTAAAAGAAATCATGACAGTAGTTATCACTGCCAGTGAAAGAAAGAATTATATGCCCTTCAGAAGATATAATTATGAAAAAAGTTCAAATTATTCAGAAGAAACACATCATTGCTTTTAATGTTTAGACGTTAAGCTTTGCTCATTAGATAATTGATTGTGACCATAACGTTGAAGAAGTAGAGATTCGATTATTATATGCTAAAAGCAAAATACTTTTTAAAAGTCAGTTGAAATTATTTATTAAAAATATTTTTGGTTACTATTGATAAGAAATGCACTTGTTTTTATGGACATTATCTTAAGGAGATAGATGGTTCATATATTATGTATGGTAAAAACACTTCTAAAAAATACAGTGGAAATTCATTTGTGTATAAATAAAAAAGACAAATGAGTAAAAAAATATTTGAAGACATAATGGCCAAGAAATTTCCAAAATAACAAAACACAACAGACCACAGATCCAAGAAACTCCTAAGAACTCCAGGTAGGATTAAACATATATAAATACAGACACCTACACACCTGCGTATATCCTGTTCAGACTGCTGATGAGTGGAATCAGGTGTTGTCAGCCTAATCTTTTGGTCACAGAGCTCCCAAGCCTATCATCTAGATCTTGTAGCAGCCGTCGGTGACTGTCATCTAGGTCTGCTAGCTCTTCAGGGAGTCTTCTTCCCATGTGTTTACCGAAGCACATAAATCTTAGAGATACCATTCCAGCTTTTACTTGTTGACACTGAATCCTTCTCTTATTCTAATATTTTTTTCTTGGAATGGAAAGTTTAAGTTATGGCCAGGTAATTTTGTTCTTGCTGCCATCGTAGTAAGAATGGGAAATACGGGAGCTGAAAAACAGATGTATCTCACAGTGATATGACTAGGCTCTATAAAACAAGATTGATGAAATTGATCAGATGTCTTGTTAGAAAAGATAGTTTTACAAACACCCCTTCATTCGAAAAGTTTTTTTGTCAGGAGACTTTATTAGAAAATCTTTGGAAAAAAACAGTCCACGAAAGGGATTAAATTAAATACTGTGAGTCAAAGCTTATTTCATTTGGCTGAAAGGCAATTGATGTGGTGGTAATGGTAATATTCATTTTAGTGTTTCTTTTTAATTACTTATTTTAAGATTTTGGGGTAGGTGTAAAGTGTTTCTTTAAAATTTAGTATGACCTTTATAAGCAATTTTGCCCTGTTCATGTGCATGCCTTTTTCCTTTATGATTCTTAGATTTATTTATTCCTGTGACTTGAGTCCTGAGGTGTTGACTGAATTAGTTGACCCTGATGGCATAGTAAGGGTATTTATATTTCTTGGTCTGGCTTTGTTGGCTCCTCAGGTTATCCTACCTTGCGGATAGAGAAGAATGACCTGAGAAGTGTCACTCTTTTGGAGGCCAAAGCTAAGGTCAAGGATATAGCAATATCCAGGGAGAGGATAACTTTAAAAGATGTACTCCAAGAAGGTATGTATTATCTTAAAATCAGTTTCTCAAGGAAGATTTAATGTTAGCACCATAAAATATTTTTTATTTCAAATTTTAAGAATTTCATCTCTTTGTGTCTAGGGATAGATAGAAGTGCACAATTTATTTCCTTTATAAAACTGATTTTCATTTTCTCTTTCTTTAGTTCTTTAATTTTTCTTAATACAGCTTTGGCATAATTCTTAATTTTCAAGTACATTAAAGCGTATATCATATATTAGCGTTTGTTGCCTTTAAATGTATTTTCGTTCTTGTTTAAAGATGATATCACCACCTAGCAAGCCCGTTTGCTGTGACAGATAATATGGGGACTCTAGCAGGCAGAGCAAGCATGGGCTTTGGAATTACATTGCTTTTAATGTTTAGACTGGGATTGGAATTACAACTTCCAATCCCAGTCTCACGATTTATCACCTGTGTGACCTTGGAGAAATCATTTCATGTCTTCCACATCTAATTTCCTCTTCTGTGAATTGGGACTACACTGTCTGTTCTTGAACTGGTTGTGAAGATCAGATGAAATGATGTACATTAAGTGAACTAACACACAATAGATATTTTATGGATATTATCCTTTCCTTCCCCACTTGTTGGTCCTTGTTTTCTTTCTTGAGTTTTAGGGTATTAATTGGGGAGATGCTGACAGAAGAATATAGAAATTAATAATAAAGTACTTCATTGAGCCCCTCAGGTTCTCAGCAGAGATTCTCAATAGGGAATTACCTTTTTCTTTCCCCCTTTCACAATCCAGTTTGGAATGTCTTGAATACAGATAAGTCATTCTGAATTCATCTCTTGGTTGAGTTGCTTTTAGGTCAATCACAGCTAAGAGAGAGGTTTGAACTACCCCCAGTGACAAATAGTAATTAAAAGAAGCAAATTTTGGGGGTCTGTTTTTGTATGAGGGGAATCCATTTTTCTCCTTTGTTATTATTCTGAAGCTAAGCCTAGAAACTCATAAATGCCTCCACGGGTACCCCATTACTGAGTTCCAGTATTCCTGGCTATATCTTTAGTTTATTTAGGATAATTCAGAAAGAATTCTCATATACTTAGTTTAAATATGGCATTTCTAAAAGCACGTTAAAATATTTCTTAGTTACAAAGAATTTTTTTTTCTTTAAAAATTTATTATTTTTTTAAAAGATCTTTATTTATTTGAGAGAGAGAGAGGGAGAGGGAGGGAGAAAGAAAGCCTGAGCAGGAGGGAGGGGCAGAGGGAGAGAGACAAGCAGACTCCCTGCTGAGCAGGGAGCCCAATGCAGGGGATGATTAATGATCTCATTAATTATTATTTTTCCTTTAGGTACTTTTGGGCGTATTTTCCATGGGATTTTAGTAGATGAAAAAGATCCAAATAAAGAAAAACAAGCATTTGTAAAAACAGTTAAAGGTAGGATTTTTTCCCATACTTTTCTAGAATGCTTTCCTGAGGTGGATCATGTCAGTGAAATTCTGTCTCAAATTCTCAGTCTGTGCCAGACCTTTAAATCAGTCCATGTTAATTTAGCTCATATGAGATTAACTTTTGAGGAAATTTGGGCTGTTCTCATAAGGTATAGAAAATAGAGGTCTAATAATTTAAGACGTTAAAACACTAGGTATTACCCAGGTTTGTAGTTAAACTACATCCATTTGACTTCGTTGTTGCTCTATCTAATCTTGTGTTTTTCCTAGGTAAAAATTTTGTTTTTTCTCTCTTAAAAACATTGTTATTAGTTTTTCTTCCTTTCATCCTTCCCACTCCCAATACTGCAGTCTATAAAGAATAAAATGACCCCCAGACTCAAAGTACTTTATGTGAATAGCCTTGTTCACTATCCTCCCACTCCCCCTGCCTTTCTTCTACTATTTTGTATAATGCTGCAGAAATTATCCACGTGCGTATGTCTACTTCTTGGCTTAGTTTTATACGTATAGCTGTAGTTGGCATCGCTGCCCCAAGAGGTGTTTACATTTAAAATATTGATAGATATTGTCTGATTCTTTGCTAAAGGGTAGCACTATTTTAGGTTACCATGAACAGAATACCGATATTCACATAATCTGCTTTTGGAGAAATTTGATGCTTAATTTTTCACTTTATAATTGGTATTTATAAAACCTTAAACCTTAGTTAAATCTGTTTGGTCATTTTAAGAGAAAGAAAAATGTGGTAGTGTATAGGGTGCCTAATGTCTGACAGTGTCTGATATAGACTGAGATGACAAGATGTTAATTTTGAAAAAAAAAATTTAGCATTTTAGTGCAGAAATAGAGGGAAAAATTAAATTCAGTTTTATACGTAGGAGGTGACAATTTTATGAAGTTTTCAAAGTTAATGTATTAGAACTTATGTTTCTAAATCTTCTTAAATGAATTCATGGAAAGTATGAAGGATTTATGTTTACTGTTTCTAAAAAGCTGTACCAACCTAACAAAAAAAAATGTGGAATTTGATTTGTTTTAATTTAGCAAAATTGCTTGTTTAAGGATCCTGCAAGTACATACACAGACACACAAACACACACACACATTTTATGTTTTCTAAACAAGTGGTTTAACTTACTGTACTATCATTCAGTATGTATTTTATCTACCTATCTCTCCTAGCCCAAAAGCATTTCTAAAGGGTAATATTTAAGTTAGGTCCGTTAGATTTTCTGACTAGTTTTGAAGGATATTTTATATATTACTCTCTGTAAATGTAAAATTTGAACCCTAAGTTTAATAACTGTTGACTTTTGTTACATTTTCTCCATTTTTAAGGAAATATTTCTCTAATTTTAATATTTCTTCTGGAGTTTATACATAACCTGTGGGCAGTTTACAACTGGGCTGTTACTAATTTGTTCTGAATGAATCTTGAATTAGCAAAAGGGCTTTCTATATAGAATTGGATTGATTTGGGGTTGGAAGCGGGGAAGAAAGGAAATAATAGTGATAAGAAAACACAATGCAGATACTGGGACTGTTTCACAAGATAAGATTTCTCCCTCCGGATGTGCTTGAAATTGTAGTCACTTGGTTGTTTCTACGTTTTACCACTGTAATTATAATGTTCCTTCTGAGCTTGCCGGAAACAAGAGAAAGCACAGTGAGTCCTTAGCCAAGATGTGGTCATGGTTTGCATGAAAAACAAAGAGGAAGTGCGTTGACCACAGTCCTTGCCTCAAAATTATTAGATAACTCCACTTGATTGTGTATCTCTGAGATTTACTCTTTTGGAATGTTATTATTTTTTTAATTGAAGCTGTGTAGAGCTGACCAAGTTCTTTCACAAATCCGTATGCTTTGTTACATGCCAAACAATTAGAAGTGCAGCTTAAAATGTAAGAAGTAAGTTTTTAAAAGATTATTGCCCTTTGCCTTTAGTCATAAGCAAGAAATTGCATTTTGGCTTCTTAAAAAATTCATAAATTTGCACAGAGACTTAACGGACATTCTAATATAAATTTACAGAGATTGAAATTAGGAATCTGAATTTCACACAATAAATATTGTGAAATTGAATTCCATAGAATTAATTAATTTGAGGTTATTGGTGTTAGGGTCTTGTTTTATAGCTGCTAATATTTTACAATTTAGAAATAAGTTTTATCATTTTGTTTTTTCTTGTAATTTTTTGGAATGTAAGTATTTTAGAGTATTTTTTTTTTAAATGTATACATCTTAAAATAGACTTTCCAGTATTTAAAATTAAAAGACTTGGACTAGATTGGGAAAGGAATCCAGGAAAATGATTTTTTCTTCCCAAATGGATAAAATTATTTTTTCCCCAACTCTCAAAGTGTCCCTTGTTTGATAGAGTATGCTTATTAAAGTTAGGAATTTGAAAATTATTATGTATAAAATGACATGCCCTGAAAAATTAACTTCTACTTGCATCTTCATACCCTTGACAGGAAAGTAAACAATTACTAACCAGGTGCAGACCTCCAACTGTTATTCATTTACAATCTGAAAAAGACCGTGCTGATCCCCAAGTTGTCCTGGCCATAATTTAATTAAAATTTATTTAGATTACATAGAAATAAAGGCACATTCTGCCATTCCTAGATGATCCTAAATTTTGAGCAGTTTTTAGACAACTAGAGTTTATTCCAGCAGTCATTGGTGTGAAGCACCTTTTCCAAAGAAGTACCAGGTGTTTCATGTTCTTGGCTATTTTTCCCCCCATTTTACATTCCTACAAAGTTTTTAAACTAAGTGAAACTCTCTGGAAAAGTGGACACAACTAGCAAGTGTGGAAGAGGGAGTGATTCTGGTTAGTTTTAGAAGAAAATGAAGTTGTGATTTCTTAGCTTTGACAGCTCTACTTTTAAGGAGCGAATGTGACACAGACTCATAGTGCCTGAGTTCTGTGTTCTGGATTTTACTCTTGGTTCGGTATTTTACTAGGTAGAGCAGACATTTGGATCCTGTTTTTGCCAATCTTTCTTTTTCTCTCTCTCGTTGTATTGATCAGAAACTTTATAAATTATTACTACTATTTTTACTGTTAATATATAAATTAGTCTTTTTCTTTATATAGATCAAGCTTCTGAAATTCAGGTGACAATGATGCTCACTGAGAGTTGTAAGCTACGAGGCCTTCATCACAGGTGAGAGAAGAAACCACCCAGCATTGAAGTGTTAAGCGTGGTAACATCGTGTGCTACATTTTTATGTTAAGAATTTTGTGGTATGTTCTGAATTGAAAGCTTTTTGGAATAGCTTTTTTTTTTTTTAGAATATTAAAGTGAAATGCATGCCTAGTGCACAAAATTTAAAAATGCAATAAAGTATAAAGAAGAAAATAAAGCAGAGTATATAAGTCCACATCTGAATAAACATAGCTAAACTTTCAGGAGAGTTTTTACATATTTGTGTGCATATTTTCCTTTATAAAATAGATTAGTGATATATATATATATATATATACACACACACACACACACACATATACACACACACATACACATATGCTAAAAAATATCTGCTGTGAAATTTTTTAACAAAGAATACCAAAGACAAGCATAATGAACACCTGTAATCCCATCTCCTAAACTCAGTGATAGTTAACATTTTGCCCTTTTTGTTTGGTGTATGTGTATATGTCTCTTATTTATCCAGATGATATATAGATATTTATGAGTGTAGAAATATTTTAAAGTACACTGGCTATCTCAACACTTTCAATTCATTTCCAGCATGCAATTCCACCCCCCCAATGAGGATGTTTTCTTAAATAATTGTAACACCATTATTATCTTAAATAAGGTTAACAGGCTCTTTGCTATAACAAAACAATGTACCTAACTCTTCATATAAGTAACTATGAATTCATGTCCACGTTTAAAAAAGATATGTAGCAGCTCATTGAATGGATGTACTGTGTTTTATTTAACCAGTGTCTTGTTGTTAGGTCATTGTATGATTTAAAAAAAAATACTTATAGTTCTATATAAGACCTTTTTTTTTTTTAAAGCTTGATTATCAGTCCTCTTCACAGAGCTATAACGAAAGCTTCTACCTTCTGAGACAAAAAGGGCTTAAATATAGTATGCACTGTGCAGCAGTATCAGTATTGGGGCAAGGTTTTTTATTTTATTTTATTTTTTTAAACAGCATGTAAAGTCAGCTTTGTTTGTATGCCTCTTGCAGATTTGGTTGTGTATGTTTACAAAAATGGGACAGTGACCATCCCTGTTGGAAGATATTTATGGACTTCTGGGGGAAGAAACACATGAAAGAGATGCATGCAAAAGGCAGCATGCATTTTAATTTCTGGGTACTTTGAGCAGTTATTTGGGTTCTGCCAAAAAATAAGATGACTATATAGAGTTTTATTTTTGAATGTCATTTATACTTTGGGTCATATTTGAAAGAATTTGAGAACCTAAACAGAAGGCAGCAGTATATCAATATCAATATTGATTGAATCAATAAAATGGTAATGAAATTCAAACAGACTTTTATGGCATTGTGATGGTGGAAGAGAAAACAAATAAGCCAACAATAAAGATACAAATATTTTTGCTGTGATTGAACATAAGAGATGTTTATCTCTTAGCTTCTGGGCAGCCAAGCTTGAGGAACCATTAAAAGTTGATAAATCTCAGTATTAGAAGAGAAAGAAACATAAATGTTCCTTGGGGGAGGAAAACGGTTTTCTAGTTTCAAATTCTGAGGCAGCTGCCCATTAAGCTTATCATACACTTGGGGCATTGATTAATACAACGGACAGATAAACTTTGTAGTTTCACTGAGTATAAAAAATCCCAGGGACCTTTGAAAGAATTGAACATACAGTACTGAGGGACTGAAGATGTCCCATTGAAGGGTTAAAGTCAAGTGGTTGAAGAATGTTATCTTCCATTGGCCCGATTCAGTCCAAGTGTAGAACTTACTTACAGAGGAATGGATGGATAGCTCATTTGTGAGACTGTGTTTTCCAAAAAACACATTTTGTTTCCTCTGAGTAACAAAACAAGAATTGGGTAATGGTCATTTGAAAATGTCCTTCTTGGCAATATTGGAAGTGCTTGATGTTCTCTTCTACTTGTAGTTTGGCTCCCCATTGGCTCAAAGTTGCCTTATGGCCACCTTCTTAACACTGAGCGCCTCCCAGCTCTCAACTCTGCAAGCACACTGGGCAAGACTGAGAACCGGATACAGTTCTTGTCTCATGTCCCCACAAAACCTTCCCTTCCTCTGCCTTGTTCTTATCTACAGCACCAGTTTCGGCTCTCATCCACTCTTCATAACTAGGCCCCAAATCTTCTCTATCTTCCTTTCCTTTATAAAATGGGCAGAATGAAGACTAGCCATTTGTACTTTAAAACATGTTCATTCAGCTTGTTACCTCTTCTGGAGGGCTTTTAATGATTTCATCTCAAACAGCACTAAAATAACCTTTAACTCTGCTCAGTGAATTTCAGACATGAGTAGAGGAGCAGAGGAGTAATTTTGGGGAGGGGGGTTTTGAGAGATCAGTACCTCTTCACAGTACTTCTAAAATCATGGTGTGCTCAGTTAAACCTGAATGCAGACCTGTTGTAGTCATTTTAGTGTGCATGCGACTTGGTATGAAAAGAGGCTCAGTCACTTCCCATGTCTTCCTTCTTGCTCTCCTGGGACGGCATATCCAGTGGTTCAGGGGAAAGCACAAGGGTTTCTGGAATCAGATGAAGCTTTGAATTTTTTTCTCCATGCACTTGCTGTTTGTCCTTGACAGATCACCTAACCTCTGGGTACAGGTTTCCTCACAAAGTGGGACTAATCATCACTGGCACTGTTAGACTGTAATGCAAGCTGAAGCTGTACTAAAAAGATGTAGGTTTATTCATTTCTGAGTCCTCATTTTCCAGCTCTTTGGGGTCAGTGCTTTTCTTTTTAGTAACTCCTGTGCCGCATGAAGGGAGCCCATAGCTTTCACCTGTGTACTGTTGGGCCAGAATTGTGTGACTGTGGTTTTAAAAGAGGCACATGCCCAATTGAGACAATGTAGAAAATCCAGAAAAGGCAAGGTAGCAAACAAGGTAGAAATGATCAAAGACAACAACTTTTAATTCTTGTCATATTTTTGTGCAGAGTTTTATTATTTTTTTTCTATGTTTGGAATTATCTTGCTTTCCTATAAGGTAAACATTTACTCCTCTTAACATCTCTTTGTGACCATTTACTTGTTATATACTATCCTACTATTTGGGTGTACTCTTTCCTTACATTTGCACATTGAAGTTGTTTGCAACTTTGTGTGATTAATATTGCATTAACTATCCTTGTTCATGTAGCTTTTTAATGTTTAATATTATTTCCTTATTAAGTATCCTTAGAGGCAGAATTTGCTAAGTTAAGGAATAGGAATGTTTTTAAGGCTATGTTACTTGCATTGTCAAATATTTATTAAATGCTTATTTTCTGTGGCACAGAATACAGAGCATTGGGTGTAAAAATAAGAGTTCATATTAGTTTTTGCCTTCTAGAAATTTTCGGCATAGTGGGGAAAATGAGATAATTATGTAAAACATTACATAACCTTGGAGAAAATTAAATTATTTCCAGATACCAGTGGAAAGAGGTATCATTAGGCAATAGGATGAAAGTATTTATATGTGCCAGGGAAAATTAAAGAGAAACAAGACTGTTACTACATGCTTTGGCTTTTAACAGCATTTTATGGTTGGTATGATGCCATGTTAGAGGTATGGAAACTAAGGCTGGGAGAGATGGTTGCATAGACTATCTATAAATGGTAAATTTAGGATTAGAAACCAGATTCTAAGTCCCATGTGACCAGCTAAGGACATCTTGGCTTTTGTGGCAATTGCAGCCTCTTTGAGGTCTTCTTGATTATCATATTCTGGCCAATAGTCTGCATGGAGTCTTTTTTTTTCTTTAATGTGTTGATGGACTAACGGGGATGTTATAATACACTCATAATGCATCAAGTCGTTTTTTAAATGTCTCTGATTACCCCTTAAGAGCAAAGATTTAGTGTGGCTAGAGTGTCTCTTCAGAGAATCTAGTCCATAGGAGACAGCTTCGAGTTTACAGCTTTTCCCTATCAAAGTGCATATGTGAAAAATACTGAAGTCTAGTTTCAAAGGGCATTTATTAATTTTATGACATTTTTAATAGTAATCTTGTTTTTAAGTATGTTTGAAATTTTCTTGTTTTGTTTTGGGTAACCTTAATACTTTTTATTAAAAATAAGCCCTTGAGGTTTTAGATTTCACTTGTCTTTTTCTTGATTTCTTATTATTTTGTAGAAATCTTCTTCCTATTACGCATGTGTGTATAGAAGAAGGAGAAAAGCCCATGGTGATACTGCCTTACATGAATTGGGGGAATCTTAAGTTGTTTTTACGGCAGTGCAAATTAGTAGAGGCCAATAACCCACAGGTGAGAAAAATTTGCCCAAATATCCAGTTATTTACTAGGAACTTCTGATGGTATCTTTGAAAGTAGATGTTAACTTTCTTATGTATAAACTGTGTAAAAGCCTGCAAAAAGAAACTCAAAATGAGCCGGAAGATATTTATAACCTGTTGATTTAGAGGACGATGGTTTATAATTCCTGTCTTGAAGGTTGCACTTTACTGATGCTGAAGTTTTTCCTTTTTATCCATTGTGTGTTTATTTATAATCACCTCAGACTCTCTCTCCAACACCATTTCAGTCGTTTTCCTGATAACTCTTTGAAGGCACTGGTACTAGATCTCCCTTCTAGGAATGGAAACACACTTGACTGAGTCATTTGGTCCGTATCGTACCAAAAGCTGGTGGCGACTGGAAGTCTGGATTATGGAGATAATTGAATCTATTTTTAATATTCTTGGCTATAAGATGTCAGTCATCTACGAGTGTCCTTCTCTTCACTGCTTGTGCACATAGCTGTGAAGCATTTGGTTACATTCCAGACACATGATGGTAGTTGTGCTAAATAGCCTAGCTGGTGTTTTGTTGCCTACTGTAACTTGTAGCCACATTAAGTTTGCTTTAGGACTTATAATAATGTACTTACTACAGGTGCCAAGAGAAAGTGGATTCAAAGGCTGCACTGAGTATTTGACCTAATATGTCAGTATACTTTGTAAATTGACAGGATTAAAGCCAGGGTTCCAACAAGTTGTTGGAGGCTGTAGCCCATCAGCGTCACCTGAGGAAGAACTTCATTCCTCAGCCCACCAGACTGGCATACTGGCTCTAGAGGAGCACATCAGTAGCGAGAGCCGCTGACTTCTATTAGCTTGAAAATGGTCCCCAGGGACCATCTCCTAATAAAAACTATGAGTTTTAAAGAAAAGAACAGGTTATTGAATAATAAGCATTTGAAATTTTACCTTGAGAATCTGGCATTCATGGACCAGATATTTATTGAGCAGCTACTGTATGCGCTGGATGTTGGGGAACTATACCTGACAGATGAGAGAGGCAGTAAAGTAAATGGTAAGTTACATGACAGAATGGCAAGACTACAGTAGATACAAATATTAGGGAGGTATGGGAACGTATTCTTGGTCAAGAAGTAGCTTTTTAAAACTCCATGTGTAGGTGTAAAGAGGTATATTGGGATAGAGTAGGATTGTGAAATAAAATAAGCAGCTGACTGCCATCATCATTTTTGTGCTAACTGCAAACAACGTCTTTTTTTTTTTTTTTTTTTTTTTTTACCACAGGCAATTTCTCAACAAGACCTGGTACACATGGCTATTCAGATTGCCTGTGGAATGAGCTATCTGGCCAGAAGGGAAGTTATCCACAAAGACCTGGCTGCTAGGAACTGTGTGTAGGTGCCATGAGCTCATCACTGACATTTCATGTTTAGTTTTCTCCAGATTTGGGGTTCTCTCCAGGAATCCCAGTGGTCATTGTATGGTATTTAAAAGTAACTGTGATCCATTTGTTTTAAATATGCTGATTGTATTTGATGTTCATGTCTTTATTTTTCAGCATTGATGACACACTCCAAGTTAAGATCACAGACAATGCCCTCTCCAGAGACTTGTTCCCCATGGACTATCACTGTCTGGGGGACAATGAAAACAGGCCAGTTCGGTGGATGGCTCTGGAAAGTCTGGTTAATAATGAGTTCTCCAGTGCAAGTGATGTGGTAAGTGCTGGGACTCCTGGATATCAACAGGCTTTATGTTTTAATTTTTTTCTTTGTTTCTTTTTTTTTTAATCTAGTAATTGTTCCCTGAAATGTTTCACTGAGAAAGCAAGCGTAGTTAGCTCCATTCAGCCAGTTTATGGAAAGAAGCTGTGACCCAAACCATGGTCTATCACTATGTGTAATCCCATTTCATCCTCAGGTAGCCCCGTGAGGGGGCTGTTAACACTATGAAATAGCTGGACACTAATATCCCAGTTTTAAAGGTGGATATTATTAATGCTTAGAGAGGTTTCCATAAGCTGATTATTTTTCTTTTCTTATGTAAGTTTCAGAATGACCAGTTGGTTGCCAGATCATAAAGATTTATTGTTTTCTTCTTTTCAAACAACCTCTTCCAGCATTATGACCTGTGTTATTTATAATTCCCCAGAGGTCACTCTCTTCCCTTTTGTCAGTTTCTGAGTAGTTTTGCCCTCCAGAGCAGATCATAGAGTGGGATCCTTTATACTTAGTGATGAACAGTTTCAGAAACCATGTTTACTTGTGGGTATTTTGCAGGTATTTTAGGTTGCTTTTAATTTCTCACTTTTTAGTCTGATTTAAAAGATGGATTTGTTTTCCTGTCTCTTGCTTATTGCAGTTTATTATTGTAGCTGAATAGCTAGAGATTAGGTAAAACTTCTGCTTATAAGGTCCCCCTCTATGACCACTCATCGATTGTTAGTGTTGCATATAAAATCGTATAGAATTGTTTGCTACAAAGTTTCAACTATAAAAATTGGACTTTCTAGATCATTGTATCTTGTGTCTCATCAATATAT
This sequence comes from Ursus maritimus, assembly GCF_017311325.1. NCBI lineage: Eukaryota > Metazoa > Chordata > Mammalia > Carnivora > Ursidae > Ursus > Ursus maritimus. The sequence goes on from NW_024424453.1 coordinate 28,043,380, forward strand.
TTTATTTATGGTATAGGGTTACCCTTTCACTTCTAAGTTTGTATGCTTTTAGGATTACTCTTTTAATACACTCATTTCGTCAGTGTATTAGTGTCCTCTGGATGCTGTAACAAAGTATTGCAACCTTAGTGGTAAAACAACAGAGATTTATTCTCACAATTGAGTTCTGGAGGCCAGATGTCTGATATCAAGGTGTAGGCACGGCCGTGCTCCCTCCAGAGGCCCTATGGGGGAACCTTTCTTGCTTCTTCCAGCTTTGGGTGGCTCTTGGCATCCTTCATGGCTGCATCTCTCTGCTTCATGTTCGTATCACCTTCTCCTCTGTGTATGTCTGTCTCATAAAACTCCTTCTGCCTCTCTCTTATAGAGATACATATGATTGCATTTAGGACCCACCTATACAATCGAGGATAAGCTTTTTTGAGATGAGGGAAAGGTTGCATTTTTGCTTTTGCTTTTGCTTTTTAAATAATATGAAAAGAGAAAGTAGGGTTTGATTTTAGGCTAGCACACAGCTGCTGTATTGAATATCATTAAGGACCAATTATACTCTTACTGATATGGTACTAGTTTTGGGGGTTGCCAGATCTTTATTTAGAAGTTCTGAATTATAGCTGGAATTCTTTACTAGCTTCTCCATTAAGCAAAGCTGTTTTCATGGGGGTGCAAATGAGTTTAACTTTGGTTTTAGCACATAGCTTTAAAACATAGTATCAGTTAAACTAGAACTATATGGATTTCAAATCTACCCTTTTAGTAGAAAAGCTTACATCTGAATGTTTTTGAATGCAGAAAAGTAAAAGGAACTTTGTTCAATCTTTTCTTTAAATGTCTTACTCCATTGTTGATTTAAAATATTAAGTCACTCATCTCTTTGGGATCTTAATATTTTTTTCAGTGGTTGGTTTTTGAAATTTATGATTTTGTTACTCATTGAAATATAGCATAATTGCCTTAGCAGAAATGAAGGGGCAGTTGTGGTGAACCCAAAACTAGTCTAATGGGCAGGAAATAGATGTTTCTTAAATGACAAGTATGCCATGTAACTTGAAGAGGTGGGGATTATTTGCTTATTCTCTTAGAAAAAGGAGTATTGATTGATAGCTAATATTTCAAGGGGATATACAAGATGGCCAGTAGTGTTATTTGCTTACACATGGAAGCCCCCAAAATGCATTGCTTAATTTAATGTATTTGTTTATTTCTGTGTAGGCATTCCATTGTATATTTAAGCAGTAATAGGAATTTTTTTTACAACATTTATGATTAAATATTTCACAGGAACACCGAAGTGAAAATTCAGTAGGATAATACAGTTTCAGCCAGTGAGACTGTAGTTAACAATAGATCCCTAAGTAATATGATATACATCTCTTCGGCCAGGTACACTGTCCTGTGTTAGCTGGTAAAGTCTAAGTTGAGGATGCATGATTTAGTTAAGCAAATATTTCAAAATTAGAATTAGTTACTTTTATGGTTATGGTATTTTAGAAATTTTGCAACAGTTCACATATTTTATGTCAGAATTTGTCTTCTGTCAGAATTTAGTTACACTAGATATCTTGTTGCTGCTTGAGCACTTGACAGCTTTATTTTTAAAAATCTCTGTGAACTTAATGGTGAGCAACTTAACAGGAGACTTACTTTAAAATCATAATTACTTTTAGTGTGTCTTGGCATAAACTTACTTGAAATGTCTGTGTGACCCAAATTCTTCAGGCTGTACTTAGAATGTGATAGTGAGAGTACCCACTGATTTACATTTAACATGGTTAACCCCTAAAATGCTCAGATTTTTTTTCTTCAGAAAAAATTCTTCAGGCTGTACTTAGAATGTGATAGTGAGAGTACCCACTGATTTACATTTAACATGGTTAACCCCTAAAATGCTCAGATTTTTTTTCTTCAGAAAAAATTCTTCAGGCTGTACTTAGAATGTGATAGTGAGAGTACCCACTGATTTACATTTAACATGGTTAACCCCTAAAATGCTCAGATTTTTTTTCTTTAGATTCTTAGTAATTCATTTCTTTTAAAATATGTGTGTGTGTGTGTATATATATATGTATATATATATTTTTCCCCCCACCTAAATATCTTTTGCCTTGGATAATTAAAATTAAAAGGAATAGGAACACTGGTCTGTTTCCTCTGACTCTGATACAAGTACTAGTGTAAAAATCTGTTTTCAGTTTTCTGGGATTGAATAGTTTTTGAATTCTTTTTTTTTTTTTTTTAAGATTTTATTTATTTGAGAGAGAGAGGGAGAGCACAGAGGGTGAGTGAGAGGGAGAAGCAGACTCCCCACTGAGCAGAGAGCCCTACATGGGGCTCGGGGCTTGATCCCAGGACCCTGAGATCATGACCTGAGCGAAAGGCAGATGCTTAACCAACTGAGCCATCCAGGCACCCCTACTTTTTGAATTCTTATATTAAAACACAAATGTTAAAGATTGCTTTTTAACATTTGTATTGAAAATTTGTACATATAATCATTATTCTCTGTTCCTGCTTTTCCTTTATAGATGGAGTTGGGGGTTCAAAGGCTACATTTAATGTGGTACTTTGTGGCTGAAAAACTTTATACATAGTCATATGCAAAATATGCAAAATAAGTAATGTAACCCCCCCAGAGTCTCTACACATGTAAAATACATATTTCAGATGTAAATGTAGCACCTGAGAGATGGTATTACTGCCTTGGAGAGGGCATTTTCTTTGTCCTTTAAAAGGTCCTTAACATTTTTGCATTTTTTTTATAGTTGAAAGCTCTATGTGATTTGTTTGATCCTAAAAAAAATACATTGCATCTCTTGCTTGTGTTTTCACAATTTTTACTGGAAGGATTCAATACTTCAGTATGTCAAGATTCTTATAATCTTAATACCAGCTTTTAACTGTTGAACTTAGGAAATACGCACAACTAGATTTTGACTAGTTATAAATCTCTTTTATTATTCCAAGATATGACATCATCTTAGGCATTCATAAGAATTTCTGGATATTGTTTTTATTCTGTTTTCATCAGATGTAGATACCACCATAGATTTTTTTCTGTAACTTTCTTTTCCTTTATTTGAAAATAGATTTCTTGATTTATATCTTCTTTCAATTGGTAATTATAGTAGCTAACATAATTCTGCTGTTAAGAGACTACATCCTACTAAGAGACTAAATGCAATCAGGAATGCACAATTACATTTCTTTCTTGGTGCTTTTTGGTCTTTACAGTATTACATTGTATTTAAAAAACATTTTCTTGGGAAAAACAAGTCAAGGAAATGATTTCCATGCTAATCTTATCAGCATGGCTTATAGCAGTGAGGAGACTCTTTAAGGTATTTGAACAGTTTTTAGGGTGTAAATTAAAATGTGTTCCTGTGCCTTTACAATATTTATTTTGTGAACATTAAAGATGACCTAGAGGAAGAAGGGAAATCTGCAAAGTTATCCAGATAGTATATCTACAGCAGAGTGCTTCTTATTGCTCTTGTTTGCCCAGTGTCATGGAAAGTCATTGCCACACCCTGAGCAGACTTGAGCAGGAGAAACTCACATTCATAATATACCCATGAAGAGTGGTCTTCTGAACTACTGTGGTATCAAAGAGAAAGGTACAGTTTTCAGAGAATGCTTATTGTTTTTAAAAGTATGGAAAATTTTCTGTTTTATATTGTTTCTTTATCACTAATTTTAGAATAATGCTTAGATTCCCAGTATTTATTTGTTTCCATTATGGTTGCAGATTTTACACATCAACCACCTTAGACTTATTCAAACATAAAATTCACATTTTAAGAGGAATAGCATTGTGTGGTGGTGACAGACTGTAGCTAACACTTGTGAGCATAGCATAATGTATAAACTTGTTGAATCACCGTGTTGTACACCTGAAACTAATGCAACATGTGTGGCAACTATACTTCAATAAAAAATAACTAAATAAATATAAGTTAGCATTAAGAGGAATTGATATAAAGACATTAAGGAAAAGCTGGAGAGGTGAAAGGATCATTCAGATATTAGGAAATAAAGATTTGAAGTTTAATATTATTAACATTAAGAGAATATTTTTTAGTTGTATTTAATTATATTATTTTAATAGTCCTAGTATTTTCTGGAAAAGAGGAATAAATGGATTTACTTTAGAAATAGTTGTTATACTTTCAGAGGTGACCGGTTGCTGTCTTGTGATCAAGTATTGCCCTTGATGTATTTTCTGTATTAGACTCTCTCTAAGAATAGATATTTTCTTCAAGAGATCTTGTGAACATCCCTTTCCCTTTCCTTGTCCTTATCATTCTATTGAACATTACCTTCAAATAGCCTGTGTTCTGATGGAGGAATGTCTAAGCATCTAGTGCAATAGAGCGAAGTCTCGTAAGTAGCAGATATATGTGATGGCCTAGTAGCTATCCAATATTGGTTATTCTCCTTTTCCTAATCACGGATTCTAGGGCAGATTCATAGCAGAAGTGGTCTCGTTTCAATCATGTATGATACTCTGTGCCTAAAGATTGCTGATTTTTCGAGGTTGACTTAGCAACATGTACTAAATTTGATACCTGATATAGTCAGTGCACTTTATATATAGTCATTGTATATCTGGGTTCATTTGAAGCTGGGATAATTTGCTGCAGTGATAAATCTGGATGAGTGTTAAGATTATTAGGTGATAGTTAACCTTGCAAAATTGCTGAAAGCTCCACTTTAAGAGTTATTTATATAAATCTATTAATGATATCTTTAATTTTAAATAGTAAAGCTTTTTTAAAGTAATGTACTCCTTCCTATAGATGTGTATTTCAGTTATGGTTATTGAAAAGGCCTAGAAACTATGTCTGAAAATTTAAAATTCATAGGCTAATAAAAGCTTCAAAAATTGGATATTTAGGAAGGGATATATTCTAATAAAGCCTGTACCTTGTGCACAGTGGATGTCAGTTTTGAAAACTTGTGAAAATCAATTAATGTTAGCTTACTAACTAAGTTAAGTGAACTCAAGCTTTCGCTGCTAGGAGTATTCATGATATTTTGATCTTCAAATTGAACTCTTTTTTAAAAAAAAAAAATTCAATTTAAGGGGTTTCTGGGTAGCTCATTCGGCAAGTGTCTGCCTTCAGCTCAGATCATGAACCCAGGATCCTGGGATCAAGCCCTGAGTCAGGCTCCCCACTTGGCAGGGAGTCTGCTTCTCCCTGTCCTTCTGCCCCTTCCGCAGTTTGTGCACTCTCTCTCTCTCTTTCTTGCTCACTCTCTCTCAAATAAATAAAATCTCTAAAAAATTTCAATTCAGTTAACATGTACTGTATTACTAGGTTTAGAGGTGGAATTTAGTGATTCATCAGTTGCATACAACATCCAGTGCTCATTATTTCACGTGCCCTCCTTAATGCCCATCACCCAGTTACCCCATCCCCTCACCCACCCGCTTTTCCAGCAATCCTGTTTGTTTCCTGTAGTTAAGAGTCTCTAATGATTTGTCTCCCTCTCTGTTTTCATCTTATTTTATTCTTCCTTCCCTTCACCTATTTCATCTGTTTTGTTTCTTAAATTCCACATAATGAGTGAAATCGTATGGTATTTGTCTTTCTCTGACTGACTGACTTCGTTTAGCATAATTCTCTGTATTTCCATCCATGTTGTTGCAAATGGCAAGATTTCATTCCTTTTGATGGCTGAGTAATATCCTATTACACACACACACACACACACACACACACACATACACATACATACACATACACCCCATATCTTCTTTATCCATTCATCTGTCAATGGGTATCTGGGTTCTTTCCATATTTTGGCTATTGTGGACATTGCTGCTATAAACATTTGGGTGCATGTGCCCCTTTGAATCACTGTGTTTGTATCCTTTGGATAAATACCTCCTAGTGGAATTGCTGGGTTGTAGGATAGCTCTGTTTTAAACTTTTCGAGGAACCTCCATACTGTTTTCCAGAGTGAGTGGCTGTAGTAGTTTGCATTCCCCCTACAGTGTAAGAGTGTTCCCCTTTCTCCGCATCCTTGCCAACATCTGTTGTTTCCTGAGTTGTTAATTTTCAAAGTGAACTCTTAATTACAGGGAGTTGGTAAAGAAAGATCCATACTTCTTCCCCTGGTTTTCAGAGCTTTCTGTTTCTTGCCTTATTTTCCCTTTTTAGTTTTATATTTTCCATTGTATATTTCCTTGCATTTTGCATTTCATCCAATCTGGAATTCTTGTTGGGTCCAAAGACACAACGTACTTTTATGCCCTTTGATTTGGTCTTCTTTGGACCCCCAGAGAATTTCATACTGACATGGTGGTACCTACCACTGCTGCCTTGTATTTTTATGCATAAGTCATTCTTCCCAGAATGGGCAATGGAAACTCTGCTTTACTTATTTTCTTTTAGCAGGTGTTCCATAGTTACACAATTGAAATTGATGTACATATGTATACCTTTTGGGTCATTTATTTTAAAAACATTCACAGCCAGCTATGTTAATCTTATCTCTGGATAGCTGTGTACTTGAATGTGTAAAAGAATTCTGAGTGGCTCACATAGACTTACCCTCTTTATTTCTATGCTGAATCTCACATTTCTCCTTGTCTCACTCTCAGAGACTTTACTTCAGAGATTCCATCTCTTTTGACTACAGTTGTTATTTATGAGTACATTTATTAATTGACCTTTGTGCACTGAGGCTCCCCTCTTAACTATCAGATATATTGCATAGATGTCTACTCTGCCTTCCTACCTGGGCCCCATGTTTCTGAAAACTTTGGTGCAGTCTTTCATCTGTACTTTTCTTCAGTTCTGCTGTTGGAGTAAATCTTAAGTCAGTGTGAAGATATAACACAGTTGAAGACAGCAGGTGGAATATCTGGTTTTTGGAAAAAGGCTTTATTTTGTTACTTTTCCATTTTGTTTTTAAAATTTTTTTATTTATTTATTTTTTATTGGGTCCGTTTGGTTTGGTTTTTAGGCCAGGGAGAAGGAGATTAGACATGTGGTTGTTGGAGGGGAGGTCCAAGAGATGATAGGTGAATGGGCTCAGGAGGCCAGGTTAAAGATGTAGTCTTGGCATGGGAGGAGGAATACTTTTCTTCTGAGATGGGATTAAAGCAGGAGATAGAAGGAGAGAGAAGATACAGGAAATTGTTGAAGAAGGAGCTCATATTGGGACAGCTTCACATTCCTGAATATATTTGTAATTGGGGTTCATAGAGTGAAAGGGAGGAACAGACAGAGTAAGAAATAAAGACTGAAATATTTCCACGTTTGGTGGAAACTATAAACCCACAGATCTAAGAACTGAACAAACCCCAAATTCAAGAAGCAAGAAGAAACTAAACCATAGTGCATTATAATCAAATTGCTCAAAACTAGTGATAAAGAGAAAATCTTAAAAGCAGCCAGAAAAAAAAAAACCATGTTAATACACAAAGGAACCAAGAAAAGGATGGCAACAAATTTCTCATTGGAAGCAGTGCAAGGGAAAAGACAGTTAAACATTTTTAAAGTACTGTAAGAAAAAATCCTGTAAATATAGAATTCTATACCCAGTGAAAATATCTTTCAAAAATGAAGCAGAAATAAAGACTTTTTTAGAAATACCAAAGCTGAAATAATTGCCATCAGCAAACCCATATTACAAAAAAGGTTAAAAAAGCCCTTTAGGAACCAATAAATAATACCAGATGGAAATATGGATCTATACAAAGGAACAGAGAGCACTAGAAGTGGTAACTATATGCATAAATATATGTTTTTTTATATTATTTAAATCTCTTTAAAAGATAATTGAACGTATTTTAGTGCCCTCTCTCTCGTTGATAACATAGAAAATCATTAAGGATTTAGATTTGAATGACAGTATCAACCAACTTGATCTAAATGACAACTACAGAACATTCCACCCAACGACAGCAGAATCCATATTCTTTTCAAGTGTACGTGGAATATTTACTAAGATAGACCATATTCTGGGCCATAAAACAAGTCAGTAAATATAAAAAGATTCAATTCATACACAATAGGGTTTTATGAACATAGTGAAATTAAATTAGAAATAAAAAATAGGAATCTAGAAAATTCCCAAATTATTTAGAAACTAAATAATACACTTCCAAATAACCCATGTGTTAAAAGAAGAAATCAAAAGAGAAATTATGAAGTATTTAGAATTAAATGAAAAAAAATACAATATTGCAAAGTTTGGGGGATGCTTCTCAAAGGGGAATATATATACTAGTAAACATCAATATTAGAAAAGTCTCAAATTAGTGACCTTAGTTTTTAACTTAAGAAACTAGAAAAAGAGCAAATTAAACCACAAGTAAGTAGATGAAATAATATAGACAGAAGTCAGTGAAATATGGAACAGAAAAATGAGGGAAAATCAGTGAAACCAGTACTTAATTGTGAGAAAACTATTTATGATAAATCTCTCACCAGACTCATCAGGAAAAAAGAAATATGTTGCAAATTAACAATAATGTAGTGAATGAAAAAGGTGATAGCATTACAGATTCTCACAGGTATTTGGTAGTAAGAAGATTATGAACAACTTTTTCCCAGTAAATTCACACACTTAGGTGAAATGGACAAATTCTTTGGAGAACAACTTTCAGAGCTCATTCAAGAAGTAGATGATCTGAATAGCCCTCTATCTATTAAAGAAATGGAATGTTAAGTTAAATACCTGCCTGAAAGAGAAAACTCTGGGTCCAGAGTGAATTTTAGGGTCCTGGCATTCCAAACATTTAAGGAAGAAATAATACAAATTCTATACACTCTTTCAGAAAATTGAGGAAAGAATACTTTCTAATTCATTCTGTGAGGTCAGCACTACTTTGAAATAACACCAGACAGAGAGAAGAAGAAAAGAAAACTATAGATCATTATTCCTCATGATCATTGATGCAAAAATTCTAAACAAAAGTTTAGCAAATAGAAACCAAAGTATATTTTTAAAATCATATTATGGCCACATAGTCTTTATCCCAAGAATACAAGTTTGTTTTACCATTTGAAAATCAAGCAGTGCAATTTACTATATTAACATACTAAAAAAGAAAAAGTATATGATCATCTCTGTAGATGCAGAAGAAGTATTAGGAAAGCATCTTAAATTCATTCGTAATAAAAATTCTCAGCAGTGTAGGAATAGAAGAGAACTTTCTGATAAAGGGCATCTACCAAAACCAAAAATACCTATTGCTAACATTATACGTAATGCTGAAAGACTGAATTATTTTACCTAAAAGCAGGAACAAGGCAAGGATGCCCACTCTCTATCACTTCTCTTCAGTGTTGTGCTTGTGGTTCTAGCCAGAGCACTAAGGGCAAGAAAAGGAAAACACACACACACACACAAATATTGGATAGGAAAAAGGAATTATTTGTGGACAACATGATCATCTATGAAGAAAATCTAGTGTGATAACACAATAGTAAAACTAATAAGTTTAAAAAGATTATAGGATATCCAAGATCTACAAAGAACTTCTCAAACTCAATACGCGAGAAACAAATAAACAAATCATAAAATGGGCAGAAGCTATGAACAGACACTTTTCCAATGATGACATACAAATGACTAACAGATACATGAAAAAATGTTCAAAATCATTAGCCATCAGGGAAATTCAAATCAAAACCACACTAAGATACCACCTTACGCCAGTTAGAATGGCAAAAATTGACAAGGCAAGAAACAACAATTGCTGGAGAGGATGTGGAGAAAGGGGATCCCTCCTACATTGTTGGTGGGAATGCAAGTAGGTACAGCCACTCTGGAAAACAGTGTGGAGGTCCCTTAAAAAGTTAAAAATTGAGCTACCCTATGACTCAGCCATTGCACTACTGGGTGTTTACCCCAAAGATACAGACGTAGTGAAGAGAAGGGCCATATGCACCCCAATGTTCATAGCAGCATTGTCCACAATAGCCAAATCGTGGAAGGAACCGAGATGCCCTTCAACAGATGACTGGATTAAGAAGTTGTGGTCCATATATACAATGGAATATGACCCAGCTATCAGAAAGAATGATTTCTCAGCATTTGCTGCAACATGGATGGCACTGGAGGAGATAATGCTAAGTGAAATAAGTCAAGCAGAGAAAGACAATTATCATATGATTTCTCTCATCTATGGAACGTAAGAACTAGGAGGATTGGTGGGGGAAGAAAGGGATGAAGAAGGGGGGGTAATCAGAAGGGGAAATGAAGCATGAGAGACTATGGACTCTGAGAAACAAACTGAGGGCTTCAGAGGGGAGGGGGGTGGGGGAATGGGATAGACTGGTGATGGGTAGTAAGGAGGGCACGTATTGCATGGTGTACTGGGTGTTATACGCAACTGATGAATCATCGAACTTTACATCAGAAACCAGGGATGTACTGTATGGTGACTAACATAATATAATAAAAAAAATTTAAAAAAAAGATTATAGGATATGAGATCAATGTATAAAGATTAGTTTATATTTCTATATACAAATAATGAAAAATCAGAAATTAAAAGAGTTTTTGGATCATTCTTAATTTATTGCATATATTTGACATAAAACATTGTAAATTTAAGGTTACAACATGTTACTTGGATACATTTATATATTGTAATGATTGCTGTAATGATTGTAATGTTATTATTACATAATATCACATTATGTAATTGCAGTACAATATTATCATCTATATTATACTATGCATTAGATCACTGTGGCTTATTTATTACTCATTGCAAGTTTGTACCCTTAAACAACATCAGTTTTATCCTCTCACCCCTCATCTCTTGGTAACCACCATTTTACTTTCTGTTTTTCATGAGCTTGACTTTTTTAGATTCCGCATATAAATGATATCATATATTACTTGTCTTTCTCTGTCTGACTTCTCACGAGCATAATATATTCAAGGTCCATCCATACTGTTGCAAATGGCAGGATATCCTTCCTCATGGCTGAATAATATTCTGTTGTGTATATCTGTGTTATGCATTCATTGGTAGATGGGCATTTAGGTTGTTTCCATATCTTGGCTATTGTGAATAATGCTGCAGTCAACATAGGGGTGCCTTTATCTCTTCAAAATACTGTTTTCATTTCTTTTGGTTACCTAGTAGTGGAATTACAGATCGTATGTAGATCTATGTTTAATTTTTTGAGGAATCTCTATATTGTTTTATTTCCCTAAGTTTTTTAAAAACATCAAAGTGTCCAAAAATATGAAATTCTTAGGAATATATCTGACAAAAATGTGAAATATCTACACAATGAAAACTATAAAACATTGAGAGAAATTAAAAACCTGCAATAAATGGAGAGCTATACCATTATTTCTTGATCAGAAATCTCAATATTAAGATGTTAGTTTTCCCCAAGTTGATCTATAGATTTTAACATAGTCCCAAAGAAAATTTTTGCAGCCTTTTAATTTTTGAAGTAGAAATTGATAGATTGATTCTAAAATTGATATGGAAATTCAGAGGACCTATAATAGCCAAAACAGCTTTGAGAAAAAGAAAAGTTGGAGGTCTGATTTAAAATTGCACTAATCAAGACAGTGTAATGTTGGCATGAAGGTAGACTGATTAAATAGAACAGAATACCTAAAAGTTGACCCACATATGTATGGACAATTAATTTGCAAAAAAATACAAAGGCAGTTTGGTGGAGAAAAGATTATCTTTTAAACAGTCCTGGAGCAGTTGGACATCCAGCTACCAAAAAAGTGAACTTTGATCCAAACCTTGCTCCACATATACAAAAATTAACTCAAAATAGAGATATGAATGTAAAATAAAAACTATAGCACTTTTAGAAGAGAACAAAGAAGAAAATCATTTGGAAATTTGTGTTAAGCAAAGATTTCTTAGGACACCAAATCAAGATCCCTGGAAGAACAAATCAGGCTATCAAAATTTAAAAGTTGTGCTCTTTGAAATACAGTATTCAGAGAATGAAAAGATAAGTCACACTCAGAGAAAATATTTGCAAGTCATACACATCTTGATAAAGGAAATACATGCAAAATATATAAAGAATTTTTAAAACTCAGTAACAGAAATTGCAAAATATTTGAAGAGATGCTTCACCAATGAAGATATACAAATGGCAAATAAGCACATGAAAATATCAAATTCATTAGTCATTAGGAGAATGGAAAGTAAAACCACAGTGAGATAGCATTACACACCCATTTGTATGGCTAAAATTAAAGACTGAAGTGTTTGCAAGGATATGGAGGAACTGTAGCTTTCTTATGCTGCTGCTGCTATTACATATGGTATGTTCACCTTGGAAAACACTTTGGCAATTTCTTAAAAAGTTAAACATGCCTGGAGCACCTGGGTGGCTCATCCATTTAAGCGTCTTGATTCTTGATTTCGGCTAGGGTCGTGATCTCAGGGTTGTTGAGGCCCAGCATGGAGCCTACTTAGATTCTCTCTCTCCCTTCCCTTCTGCCCCTCGCCGCTCCCCAAAAGTTAGATGTATCTACCATATCGAGTCATTTTGCTTCTAGATAAATGAAAGCATATATCCTTGCCAGTACTTGTACACAGATGTTTGTAACAGCTCTCAGTAACTAAACCTGGAGATGATCAAATATCCATCAACAGGTAAATGGATAAACAAGCTGCTGTATTCATATAATAGACTACTATTCACCAATGACAGGGATGAATTGTCAGTACATGCTGTGTCATAGATGAATGCCAGAATCATTATTCTAAATGAAAGAAGCTAGGAAAAGAAATGCACTGTTTGAATGATTCCATTTATATAAAATTCTAGAAAATGCGAACTAGTGACAGAAAGCAGATTAATGGTTACTTGGGCATGGTAGGGGTGGCGGTGGTGAGGTGCAGGAGCAAAGGGTTCTAGAGCAGGAAGAATCTTTTGGAGGTGATGGATATGTTCATTATCGTGATTGTGGCAGTGCTTGTACGAGGTATACATATATCAGAACTTACCAAATTGAGCCCTTCATGTGCATTTTATTGAATGTCAGCCATGCTAAAATAAAAATAAAGACTCTTTGTTATCTGACACTACTGCTAACACATCTAAGATTAATTTCTAAATTTGCTAGATCTTAAGACTAAACAAAGACTCTTGTTTAAAATACTGAGTTCCAGGCTTCAGAATTACTGGGATAGGACTGAGGAATCTGTACTTGTAGCAGACACCCTAGATGATTCTTCTCATTTGTCAAGCTTGGAAAGTACTTGACCCAGATTAAATTAATTGCACTTTGGTCATCTGAATCCCATTTCCTATGGGAGAATGGGATGTTAGGTTTCTAGTATTAACAGAAAGGCCAGTCATAAAACACCTGATTGTGCTGCTTTTGTTGTGGTCAGATGAGACCCTTTAGAAATGGACAAAATTCTTTTCTCAGCAGTATATAGTATACTGAGGTCAGCCTTGCCTTATAAATTCCTGAAGTGACAGAATGGAAATCTTTTAATAGCCCCAGCATTAGTTAATATTACATTAAAGAGTAAAAAAGAATCTTATTTTTATACTTTTACAGCTCACATCAGTGTATGTTGTTAGTGAAAAAAAGTTTCATATCCTATATATTTAGAAGCTATAAAATAACACAGATTGGGAGAAGAGGAGTAAGATGAATAAAAGAACATTGTTATTCTCTAAATGTTCTTTAAACGGATGTAGCAGCAGCCTTTCATAAAACTCTGGAAAAAACAGCTTGACCTTCTTATTTCCCCCTTTCCAACGACGTCAAACAAAAGGAAATTATAGAATAAGTCTGTCTAAATTTTAAATGGCTTAGTTATCAGAAGACTTTAGAGAGCAGTTTTTCCACAAATCATCCTTGTCCTATTTGGTCTTGGTTTTTTTTAAAGAATTGGTGAGCCAACACGTAATTAATCACTTTTGTTGGCTTTTAAGGAAATGAAACTGCAGTGTACCCTTTGGCTTTATTGTTCTTCATTTTGGTGTTTTTTGGTGTTGCAATATGTAATATGAGAACCTTACATGGATGCTTAGTGTTAATAATGTGGACAAAACAATGTGAAATAAGTAATTTTTTAAAATCAGCTTATACAGATTATACTGTTTTCATACGTGTGTACCTTCCATATCTCGGATACCAGCAGCAATAACTGTGAAGGTCCCTTACAGTTGGAAGTTTTAGAGTGTACCACCCTTGTCAGTGGATACAGTTAGTCCCTGTGTTCAAAATGGCAGTGTTCACTTGTTACTAATTCCCATTGTTTCTTCCTCCGAAATCTAGTTTGGATTGATTATTCCTTTTCTACAGCTGCTGCCACAATCAGTGAATAAGAACAGATCCATCTCATTTCATGAAGAAGGGGTGGGAACACCCAACCAGTTTTACTTTTTTGGGCTCTGTTCCATCAGAGTAGTGAACTGCCTTCCATATGGAAATTAGACATGATTTTTAAAATTAAGCATTACTAATCGTTGTCATTATTAAAAGTTTACCTAGAGTACACTTTTAAGATAGATACCTGGATGTATGCTGGCACCTTCCTTTAACTTTTGTTAGTTTGAAGTCGTTTTTCCATTTTTAAACCAGTAGTTGTTTTAGTTTGTTTTTTTAAGATTTATTTATTTATTTATTTGACACAGAGAGAGAGAGAGAGAGCACAAGCAGGGGGAGCGGCAGAGGGAGAGGGAGTAGCAGGCTGTCCGCTGAGCAGGGAGCCCGACGAGGGGCTCAGTCCCAGGATCCTGAGATCATGACCTGTGCCAAAGGCAGACGCTTAACCGACTGAGCCGCTCAGGTGCCCCTTAAACCAGTAGTTTTAAGGAAAATTCCAGTAGGCTCTGTTTCTATAGAGATTTTTTTTTTAAGATTTATTTAATTTTGTCAGAGAAAGAAAGTGCGAGCACAAGCAGGAGGGGCAGAGGGAGAGAGAACCCCAAGCAGACTCCACACTGAGTGAAGAGCCCGACCTGGGGCTTGATCACATGACCCCAAGATCACAACCTGAGCCAAAACCAAGAGTCAGACGCTTAACAGACTTTGCCACCCGGGCGCCCCTCTGTGGGGATTTTAAAACTATACATCCATCCTCATCTATTCTTCCCTTCCTCTCCTCCCCTCACCCCCTTCAAAAACACAGACCTCTGGGATGAGTATTGCTCCACCGTAATGATCTGTTAATGAAAAAGATACTAAGTTCCAAAGACTTAACTTTTTGGTTTGGGTATTTAAGGGAATGCTGGCCTCAAAATGAGTTGGGAAATAGTCCCCTTCCTCTGTTTTTTTTTTAAATTTATACTAATTTTTTATTACGTTATGTTAGTCACCATACAGTACATCCTTAGTTTTCGATGTAGTGTTTTGAAAGAGTTTGTGTAGGATTGTGTTGTAGGTTAAATTGTGCCCTCCTAAAAAATAGGTTGAAGTCCTAACCCCCAGTACCTTAGAATGACATTATTTGGAACTAAGGTCATTACAGATATAATATTAAGATGAGGTCATACTCAATTAGGGTGCACCTTAATTCAGCATGACTAGTATCCTTATAAGAAGAGATACAGACAAGTGAGGTGAGAACGTCCATGAACATGGAGGCAGAGCGTGAATGGCTGCATGTGCAAGCCAGGGAGCACCAAGGACTTCTGGCCACCACCAGAAGCTGGGCGTGAGCAAGGAAGGATCCTTCCCCATGAGTTTCAGAGGGCACGAAGCCCTGGTGACACCTTGATTTTGAACTTCTAGACTCCAGAACTGTGGGATAATAGATACTGTTTTTTAAGCCATCTAGTCTGTGGTACTTCATTATGGCAACCCTAGGAGACTAATACGAATTTGTCCTATTTTTTTTTCTTTCAAGTTTGATGGAATTCACCCAGTGAAACAATATGCAGTTTTCTTCATGAAAAAAAATCTTTTTTAAAAATATTTTTATTTATTTATTTGACAGAGAGAGACAACAAGAGAGGGAACACAAGCAGGGGGAGTGGGAGAGGGAGAAGCAGGCTTCCCATTGAGCAGGGAGCCTGATGCGGGACTTGATCCCAGGACACCGGGATCATGACCTGAGCTGAAGGCAGGCACTTAACGACTGAGCCAACCTTTGTGCAAAGATTTTTAACTATGAGTTCAATTTCTTTTTTCTTCTTCTTCTTTTTTTTTAACAAATATTTTATTTATTTATTTATTTGAGAGCACGAGTGGAGGGGCAGAGGGAGAGGGAGAACAAGAAGCAGGCTCCCCGCTGAGCAGGGCTCCATCCCGCAACCCTGAAATCATGACCTGAGCCAAAGGCAGATGCTCAACCGACTGAGCCACCCAGGCACCCCAAATTCAGTTCGATAGATAAAAGATACATAAGTTTTCTAATTATTCTTACATCTGTCAGTAATTTGTGTCTTTTGAGGAATTTGTTCATTTTTTCTATGTTACTGAACTTGTTGTAAAGTTGAGTTTGTATTTTTTGATGTAATGATGGTCCCTCTTTCATTTCTGATATCAGTAATTTGTGTCCTTTATTTTCTTTGATTAGTCTAGCTGAGTGGTTCTCAAGTGGGGGCAGTTTTGTGCTTCTCAGCTGGGGGCAATTTTGCCCTCCCCACCGGGGGACATTTGGTAATATCTGGAGGTATTTTCAGTTATCACACTTGGGCATCTAGTGAGTAGACACCAGGGGTATTGCTAAACATCCCATAAGGTATGGATGGGATAGCCTCTCACAACAAGGAAGTATGCAGCCCACAATATACATAGTGCTGAAGTTGAGAAACCTGTCCTAGCATTTACAGTGTACACCTTCTACTTTCAAATAATATTATACCATTCGTGTTTAATGTAAGCATTTATTTCCACTTACCGTCTTCCATCCTTTATGCTACTGTGGGCATGCATTTTACTACTATATCCATTATAAACCGCACAATACATTGTTAATTTTTTTGCTTTAAACAATCTATTAAAGAACTTGAAAATAAGAAAAAAATCTAATTGTTACTCATGTTTTTAATACTGTTTATTTCTTTGTTGGTCCAGAGTTCCATCTCAGCTTTTGTTTGTCTAAAAAAATCTGTATTTTTGCCTTCATTTTTAAAGTATATTTTGGTTTGGTATAGAATTCTCCATTTTTAATATCCTAAAAGATATCTTTCCACTGTTTTTTTGTTTTGTTTTGTTTTCATAGATTATATTAAGAAATAAAGCTATGGTTCACTAACAAAAGGTTTTTAAAAAACAACCTGTATATTCTAGGGAGTATTTCTGGATTTCGACATTACTGAAAAATAATTATTAAAATTTAATGCACTATGCCCAGATCTTGTAAACAGACTTGTTTTTGACTTGTGTTTTTTCTTTTTCTCTATTTCTTTCTCCTTCACTCATTAAAAAATTTTGTTTTTTGGGCCAGTTACTTCTCTGAGCCTCAGTTTTCTTACCTGTAAAATTGGGCTACCAGTGCTTCTTACAGGTTTGTTTTGAAAATTAGATGGAGATAAAGGATTCAAAATGTCTAGAACAGAAGGGACTCATAAAAATGATACCTTCCTCCTCATCCAGCTTCAGCTGTTCTGACCTCAGAGTTCATGAGTGGCCGCGGATCAGCAGGAGTCCCTGCTCTGAGTCCTTTCTGGCGGCATGGCAGTAACTCTGTGTGGACACATTGCCTGCCCTCTGCACAATACCTATGAGCCAGTGTAACCACAGCTGGGCCAAAATGGGGAGCTCTGGTTGGACCATGAATGAACGCTCTCATCACTGCTTATGATTTCTGTTCCTGCCAATAGTTCACATGTTGATTTTAAATAAATCTGATCTTTTACTCAAGCAAGGTTAGAAGATATTTTTTCAGGATACTTTTATCTGTTAAATTACTTGAATATAGTAAAAATCTATGACATCTTATATTTTACATAGCTTACATATTTAACATACTCAGAATGCTCTTCCCTCCAGTTAGGCTAATGTCATATTCATTTTCCACTTCTCAGTTATACAGACTAGCTATAGTTATTTAATGTAACAGATTTTTCATATTAGGAAAATCCTAGACTAATTACCAGTTTGGGATGGTTGATCTTGGAGTCAACAGTAAAAACCTTTCTTTACAAGGAATCTAATTACCTTAGAATTTGTAATAATATTTCTATTAAAGGGTGCACTCATTAAAATGCTCTTTTCTGTCCCAGCAAGAGAAACTAACTAGCTATGGTAGACTTCTTTTTGTAGATAATATTTTGCTTTCCTTAAGAGTTGGGTGCTATCTTTGGTCCATACCTGGGCATGGGCAGCAGCACTCTGACAACTGTTCTAAATATTCCCTCATTGTGTTTCTCCTTCTCTCCTCAGTGGGCCTTTGGAGTGACGCTGTGGGAGCTCATGACTCTGGGCCAGACGCCCTATGTGGACATTGATCCCTTCGAGATGGCTGCATACCTGAAAGATGGTTACCGAATAGCCCAGCCAATCAACTGTCCTGATGAGCTGTGAGTTTCTCTGAGCTTGAAGACGTGGGTTTCATTCCGTTTATGATACTGGGATCAAAGAAGAAGAGCAGGTGTCCGTATTCATACAGAGACTTCCCTTTGGAGAGTAATGACTCTTTGGACTTGAATTAGACTCATAGAGAACCAGAGTCAGCCAGACTCATTCACTCTTTAATACATTTCATATCAGAACATTTTGTAGTTCTTATATTTATAGTGCTTAGTCTAATCTGAGAGACCAATAATGTACATAGTAAGAAAATACTGAATCCTGTGTCCGTTATTCTATATAGTGTGAGTATCCGACTTTTATTTATACAGCCTTAGTTATAGAAAACCTTTCTCATTGTCATCCTGCCATCCATTTGGTGTCAACTGATATTTAAGGGGAGTGTTCCAGGCTGAGATAGTTCCTGCTTCCTGCCTTCACCGTGTAGGAAATCTTCCCATATGTAGGGAGCACGGTGAGCAGGAGGCTGTTCACGGGGGATCGAGCGCACAGATGACTGTGGTCTTGGTTCCTGACTCTCCTGAAGGTTTCTATACCATGGTGAGGTGGCAACTTCTGCACTGATTTTACTGTCGATCCAGGGTTCTTAGAGCTTAGATTAACCTTCCCCTTCCTCCAAGTTCTTTCTCTCAGAAAACACAGGTTATTATTTTGTCTGTGTTTTAGGGATTTGCATGAAATCTCTATATTTGCTGTTGTATTTTGATACGACATCATGAAGAATTGAAATCCGCATAAAACCCAGATAACTCGGTTTAGTTTCTTTTCATTTTAGAACTGCCAACATACAGTAATATCCATTGATTTTTAGTTTGTCATTCTCCCCATGCCCACCTGTAGACAAAAAACAACTGGCATCGAATTGGCCAAAAGATTAGGAGTACTGTTTCGTCATTAGCCGAATTTCCCATTTTTGTCACTCTGCAGATTTGCTGTGATGGCTTGTTGCTGGGCCTTAGACCCGGAGGAGAGGCCCAAGTTCCAGCAGCTGGTACAGTGTCTCACGGAGTTCCACGCAGCCCTGGGGGCCTATGTGTGACTCTTCTCTCACAGTCCCACGGCATCAGGAGCACGGTGCCTGTTGGGGCTCCCTTGGAACCAGTCATGGATGCTTCGTACATCACGCAACACCAGCAGAAGCACATATGTCTTCCGGAACACCGTGCCTTAGGAATGCTTTAGAATCTGAACTTTTAAAGACAGACTTAATAATGTGGAATATTTTCTAGATACCATTTTTATTAGGTTGAACGGAAAAGGTTTTTGTAAATTTTTTGGCCCAAAATTTTTTAAAACATAGTTACTTTGGACTAGGGGTACATTCTTACAAAATAAATAAACAGTTTTAAAAATTGTTTAAGCACAGATACTTGGAATAGCTATCTTAGTGCCAACTGCTTTTTTATTTTTCTACTTCATCAAGGTAAATGTAAGTGATTTCACCTTTAAAGTTTTGTTTTTGTTTTTTTTTTTTTAAATATTTATCACTAGTCTTGTCTTCAAGGTACATTACTTTTTCTTAGGAAAAGGAAAGCAGCATAAAAAGATGTCTGGTTTGCCTTGTATAGGAAAAGGCAATATTGGAGGAAGAAAACTTAGAAGCTAAGGGAAAAAATTAAAAAAAAAACCCAAAACTTAGAAACAGAAACTGTCCTTTTGTGGGAAACTGTTTCTTTTTTATTTTTTTAATGAAAATTATTTCTGCTTTCTTATTTTGGGGGAAGTAAAAGCTGAGTTCATTGAAACACTTAAATTTGACAGGAATTAGCATTTCCATGAGCCAGAAGTAGGCTTGGGGCAGGCCAGTCAGTAGTAAACGATGGCAATTTTATTTATTTTTACTCTCTGGAAAAGGAGATAATACTATTCCAGAAAGTGAAATCTTGTTTCTAAGGTTAAGAATCCCTTTTATTGCACCTAAAATAGTGCTGTGCACAGAGAGGGTGCTTCAGGTGTTCTGGATAGTGTAAAAAAACAAAAAAAAGTAAACTGGTAAATTTTGCGCTTCAAGTCTGGCTTAAGTATAGAGTTGTTTCTTAAAACACTTGAAAAATTAAAGGATTTGTTTTCTATTTTTATAGTATTGAAAATATTGTTCATAATGAATGATTGGTTGTTTGGTAAGTCTTTGAACACGTACCAGCTAGATAGATACCCATGTAATCAGGCTTCTGAGCTCTCACACAGTTATAGCTGACTCTACTCAACCTCCAAGTTTTAATAAGTTGGGATCATTATTACTAGGAAGTATTAGAACATTGAAACTTTTCTCCAGAGCCATTAAATAAGGGGTATGTGTGTATTTATGCTTGGTTGTAGTTGGCCTAAGGTATAATTGAATGAACCTCCTAACTAGTTCGGCCTACAGGTACCTGCCTCTACTCCCATCCTCATAGGTATATTAGGGAGAAGTCTTAGCAGTTGGAGGCTTTTGCCACTGTTAAAGAAGTTTCATGAATCACCACATCTGGAAGTATAGCTCACACAACACATGCTCTGCCAAAAGCAAGCAAAGAGCATGATTTTTCTGAGTACCATTTATTAGTAACACTGGTTGTTTGGTTTTATGAAATACTCAGCCCTCTGAATGTCCAGTTTTTTAAAAGCTCTTTGAACTCTTTGTAAGTTACAAATGTTTTTGTTCACAACCTGTAATCTTAGAAGGCATTCAATCAACAAATATTTATTTAGTTCTTATATGTATTATGCACATAGAATGGTTCAACTCTAGCATCCTTTCCAACATTCAGTGCATTCTATTTTGTGTTCAGGTTATTGCATTGTTTAGAAATCACAGTTCTTTGTACAAGATCAGTTCAAAAGAAAAAGTGCTGACATCTTTTATCCCAAATTAGCAGTTGCTCTCAGAGGTGCTCTCAGTTTGCTGGGATGTGTGATGCCTTTAACTTTATCTTTTTGTGTTTGTAAGCTGTTTTATTTTATGTATGTGCATTTGTTTTAGTAGGTGGTTTAAGACTTCAAATAGATTTTTCTTGCTGAGCTGCTTGGAGTCATTGACTTCGATGAAAAGAGCAGTTATAAGATGTCTGTGGCTGGTCTTCTTCCAATTGTTTTGTTGTAGGGTGTGAATATTACTGAAGAGATTTTGCAGAAAATATACTTTTTATAGGAAAGAAGCAAATTAACAAAGCACTGATGTGGTATTATAAGCTGGCTCTAATGACCTAGAGCTCTATTACAGTCTGTCCTTTCTTACAACACCCCCACTGTGAGAAAATTTTATTTGTAGAAGCAAGGAGGATTGGGTTATTCATTCAATACATGTATATTTATTGAGTGCACACTGTATGTCTGGCTCTCAAAATATTCAGGGAATAGGACAGATGAGGTTCCTCCCTTTTTAGGTTTTACATTTTGGTTGGGAGAAGCAGATAATGAACGTAAGTAAGATTTTGGTAAGTGCTATGAAAAACAGAAAGAACAGTATCATAGAGAAGAACTTTAGGTGTAATATTTAGCCAGGCTTCTCTGAGCAGGTGGCATTTGAGCTGAGATCTGAATGACGAAAAGCCAGCTATGAGAAGATCCAGGCTGAAGGGACATAATTGCAGAGGCCTTAAAGCAGGAACAAGCTATCCTCTAGACTTGGTAAAGCAGGAACAAGCTATCCTCTAGACTTGGCCCTACCTGCTCATCTTCCAGCTGCTGCTGCTGGAAGAAGAGGACAGAGGCTGGTGTGGCTAGAATGTAGTTAGGGATGGGAGGGTACCAGATGAGGTCTGGGAGACACAGGAACAGAGAGCAGCAGGGCCTTGTAAGCCATGAGCGCACATATTTTATTCTAAATGGAATTCTTCATTCAAGGATATTTTTAAATAAGCAAGTGACATGATCTGATTTGTCATTTAAAAAATGTTATGCCAGGTCTTTTGTAAAGATTGAATTGTAGGGAGGCAAGGGGGAAAGTAATAAGACTTTTTAAGAAACTGTTGCATAGTTTAGGAAAGAAGAGACAGTGGTTTTGGATCAATTTGGTTAGTATGGGTGGTTGGAAGGGGCAGATTGGAGACACGTTTTGAAGGTAACAGACAGAACCTGGATCCTTTGGATGTTGGAGGGTTGGGTAGAGAATGAAAGAGAGTAATCAGGGATGACTAGTTGGTTTGAGGCTTGGGCCTCTGGTTGTATGGCCAAACTATATGCTGAGATGGAAAAACTTTAGAAGGAACAGGATTTTGCTTTGGCAGATGGAATGAATCAATTATCTGTTGTAGGCCATGTTTGAGGTGCCAGTTGGTTATCTAATAGACAGATGAGAGTCTGCAGCTCCGGGAAGAGTTCTCATTGAACATATTAATGTAGGAGTGTGACATGTAGACTATATTTAGAGTCATGGTACTGGATAAACTTACCTCTGGAGAGAGTTTAGATGGAAGGAGGTTTTGGGACTGAGTCTTACAACTCTCAACATTTAACACTCCAGTGAAGGAAGAAGAGATACCAAAGAAAGGACTGAGAAGAAGCCACTGTAGCTGGAAACAGCAACAACAAAAACAGGAAAATGAGGTGTCATGGAAGCCCAGGAAAGTAAGTATTTCAAAATGGAGAAGGAAGCTCCTATGAGATTTGGTATTATGAAGGTTATTGACAAAAGTAGTAGGGACTGGAGCAAGCTGAAGTATGAATACAATGTGGGAAAGTGGAGACCCTACTGTAGTCAGCACTATTGAAGAGTGTGAAGGGAAATGGAGTTAACTACAAGGAGATCAAAGAAGTATTTGGGGCACGGGTTGGAGGACTGGGAGGAGGGCATGTTTGTTTTCCAGGTGAAGATATAGTCCTGCAAAATGTTCCACAGGCTAATGGGAGTGATCCAATAAAGGGAAGAAATTCCTTCGGGGTATGGGACACTCTTTTTTTCTTGTCATTTGGTCTACAAGTATGAAAGACTCTCCACTCCAGCCCCCAGTCCCTTGGGTTGTGGTAAAGGCTGTGTTTTTATTGGGGAAAAAGTGTGAAGGGGCGGGGAAGTAGTACACAAAACTTTAGATGTTTCCATTATATGAAAATCAGCTTCTGTTGAGTTCACGTCCTTAGGACTTCAGACCCAACATGGTCATTTTGCTTGCCGCCATCATCTTTTGCCCCATCGCCTCTGTAACTTCTGGACTGGCCTTGGCCCTTAACCCCCCACCCAGCCAGTTACTGCTAGAGTAATGCTTCCTAGCATTGAGCTGCTGTCCCTACTTACAACCTTCAGCACTTTCCCAAAGCCTTCGGAATAGAGTTCCCAACTCCCAGGTACACAAAGTCAACCATTCTTCTCTGCAGTTTCACCTCTTGCTTCTTTACCAACTCATTGCATCCTGCCTGCATGCATTGTGTCATTTCATGTGTCCTTTCCTTTGCATATGCTGCTCCTCTTAGCGTGCCACACTCCACTCCAGATCGCCCAGGCGCCCAGGAGACTGCTTTGACACCTTACCCTGCTCCTCCAGGCTTAGTAGTTGCTTTTCAGCCTTGTTCCTGGGTTTGCACTCTGACAAAGGTAAGATGCAGGCTTATTTTTACCACTTGGCTGTGCATTCCTTGAGGATAGCAATTTGTATGTCACTCACGTCTGAATCTCATTTGCTTAACTAATGCTTGACACATTGGCAGGGTTGAATATTTAATGAATGGAGTAAAAATATCTACTTGCACGAGAGCAATTTGGTTTAAAAAAAGTCTGCCGATTCTTTAAAAGCATTATCTCTTATTTAAAATACTGTTATGTTATCAATGTGATGTTTATATTCAACTTTGAAGAGTTTAAGTTTTATGTAATATAAACCAATACAGCATGAAATAAAGAGACAGATTGGTAGGGAAGACTATATTCCACCCCAGTGGTGGCTTAAAAGCACCTTCTTCCCCAATCCCTTAGCCAGCTTTTCACTTCATTTTCCCTGCTTTTTCTTTGGTCACAGGAATAATTAGCCCAGTGGCATATTGTTTCACACGTCCACAAGGCCAACTTTATTTGGAATTGTAGAATAATTACCCCAAGTGAAGTAATTCATTGCTTTAGTGGGAGAATGTTTTCCTGGTCTGCCCCTTACCCTCACCTCATACAATAAAAAAAGAGGTGATATAATTTATGGGACTAGAAAGGAAAAATACAGACAGTTGCTTATTAAATTAGTAATTTTTGTTTCTACATTCATTTTTGTGCTTAGAATAACATATTAGAATAACATTGAACTTAATTCTTTGGGACACATGAACATCCTACATAAGTGTATCGAATACATACATTTTATATATAAGTAAACTGCATCTGCAGGCCTGTTTGCTCTCTGAGTGCTGTTCTTTAAGGGCTTAATGGGAAATGTCTCTTAACCCTTCAAAGAACAGATGTTAAAAACTTATTTAAAAAAAAAGAAATGGGAATTGATATTTGAAATTATTCTTTGAGCAAATAATAGTATGCCATTTGTTCATACTTGGTTTATCCCACATTTCAAAACTAAAGCATTTCTTAGTGATGTATTTTTAGAGAGGGATAAGCATTCCTCTGGGGCTATATCAAGCTTGAGGAAAATGTATAGTTTGAAAATAAAATAACTATTTACCTTTAAAAAAAAGAAATTAAAGCTGACTTCGTGGTGCCTGAATGTTACATTTGGAATCAACTTTTTTGCATCTTTCTAAGTCTACTTTTTTTCCCTTTTGCCTTCTTGGCTTCAAGCATAAGCACAGGCTAGTATTAGATAGGCATGCATCATGAGAGATAGCATTTGGCTAGAAGTGATAGAAATCTAACTGTAATCACTTAACCAAATAACAGGTTTATTTTTCTCCCATTACAAATCCAGTGAGAGGTAAAGCAGGGCTGGTATAGTGATTCCAGGGTATCATCCATTACCTGCTCTCCTCCATTTTTGCTGCTCTGCCATCTTTAGCATGCTTTTGCTTTCAAGGACCCCCCAAGACCTAGACCTAGGAAGAGAGGGGAAAAGGATGAAAGGCAAAAGGCATGAGTTAGCTGAGTCCTTTTTAGGAGACTATTAACTTTCCCGTAGTATATTTCTACCAGCATCTTCCTGGCCAGAACTATAGCACATGGGCAGCTGTTAGGCATTGTGGGAAATCAGATTTTATTGGTTTTTTTTTTAACAGCTTTATTGAGCGATAATTCACATATCACACATTTAAAATATACAGTTTAATGATTTTCACCATGTTCACAATCAAATTCATTTTTACCATTCCAAAAAGAAACCCCATATCCATTAGCATCTCCCACTCCCAGCCCTAGATAGCTACTAATCTGCTTTCTATCTCTACATTTGGCTATTCTGGACCTCTTATCTAAATGGAATCATAAAATATGTGGCCTTTTGTCTATAATTTCTTTTCCTTAACATAGTGTTTTTGAGGTTCATGTCACAGCATGTATTAGTACTTCATTCCTTTTTATTGCCACATAATATTCCATCCTATGGATATGTTCTATTCGTCATTGTATGGATATATACTATTCATTCATGAGTTTATGCATACTTGAGGAAATTGTTTTTTTAGTTGGGCATATTCTTACCCTGGGCAAAACTGGGTTGCATTAGTAAGGAAGTACCACCTAGCTGTTGATGGGCAGCTAGCAATGTCTGTCTCTGTGAAGAAATGGAGTAATGGACTGGAATCTGGTCTCCTACAGCAATATAGTTAACACTTCAGAAGTTCTGTCAAGTATGAGAGGAAGTACGGTGATTGTGAAGTTTTAATGAGTGGAGGGAATGCCCAGTCAGCTTCTTTTAAGGTTGGCAAGTCTGCTGTGTTTGCAGAGAAAGCCTAATGGAGTATTACCTAAACTTTTAGTCTCTAAGTCTATGTCCTGAAAACCTGTTCCCTGGTGATTGCTGTTCCTTTGGTCTCTGGCCCTGCTGTTTTCCACCAGTCCATAATTCTGCCACCACTTTATAGATTTGAGTTTGCAAGGGTATTTATTTCTCCTCAGTGTCTGGCCTGCAGTATCTCCTACCAAGTGCCTTTCCTTAGCTTCATGGTCTGATTACCTAGGGCCTTGGGAAGTAAGCCAGATATTGGCTATATGTTTCCATAGAAATTCTTATTAAAAGAGCTTAAATAAACATTTATTTATTTAATGCTATATCACCTGAATCTATTGAACTATATTTTATATGCCTTTCTTTAGCATATTTGCATCCATATAAGGTTTCTTAATTTTTGAGGTTAAACTATTTGGCCACCACATTACTTAATATACATCTAAAGAATGCCTTAGAAGTTGTCTGTATAAGTCAGGGAACAGGATACTCTGGATACTCTGATAGACTTGAGGAATTGGTCATAGGCGCTGGCTCCAGAAAAGCACTAGAATTAGTATTTTGAATAAAGTTCCTTTAACTCTGACTTTGCTCAGAATGGGTTTGACTTGACCATAATCTCTTCCATCAGGAAATGCAATGTCTTGATAGACCTGTGTTTTAAGTTTTGTGTTGGAATCTCTAGGCAGTGCCCCTCTGCCCTTTGCTCTTTTTGTTCCCCCAGAAATACCTACAGATGACTTAGCTGAAGGAAGGGCAGGTTTATTTGACCTGACAAGCATTCTTGGTCAGCTAAGCAGGCTCTTGTCTTGTGATAAGTACTCCCTAGGGTTCTTCTTGTTCTTCTGGGAAGGCAGGAAAAGGAAGAGACAGGAGGCTGCAGCCTGGTGCTGCCAGGCTTTGTGCAAACCTGGGCCTGGCTCCTCCCTGAGGACCTTCCCCTGTCTGTCTCCACTGTCCTTTCTGGCCACTTTTTACCTCTTTCCATTTCCCCTTTGTTAGCCAGCCTCACCGTCCGGCTCTTGTACCATCCGCCCCTCTCAAAAGAGCCCCATTCCCTTTCCGCAGGGTGCAGCATTTCAAGTACATGTAAACAATATAATAAGATTTAAAAATAGGTATAAAGATTGCTTTTTCCCACAGCCATCTTAGGATAGCATGATATTTTAGAGCTAAAAAGAGGGAACCTAACTATATTATTTTACAAGGAAGGAAACTGAATTCATTATCATTTCCTAGATACCAGATGAAAAATAGACTTTTATGTTGGTGATTGTTAGGGAGGTGGATGTTCTTTTTCAGGAAGGGGAATTAATTTATTAGAGTGGTCATTAATACTGCAAAGGTGGGCATGATATATAGATAGATAGATAGATAGATAGATAGATAGATATATACATATAATATATATATATATCTGTCAAATGAGTAAACATTGATTTTATTTTATTTTTTAGACCTGTGGGCAGTTTGGTATTGGAACATAGTGTTCAAGACGGAGTAGGGGCACCTGGGTGGCTCAGTTGGTTGAGCGTCCGACTCTTGATTTTGGCTCAGGTCATGATCTCACGGGTCATGAGATCAAGCCCCGTGTTGGGCTCCGTGCTGGGCGTGAAGTCTGCTTGAAATTCTCTTTTCCGCTGCTCCCCCCACACCCCGCTCACGCTCTCTCTAAAAAAAAAGAGAGAGAGAGAGTGGCAAGAGAGAAGACTCAAGGGGTAAATGGCTGATGTTGCATGAAGGGCCTCACATTGAGAGGTTTGGATTTTGTTCTGTAGGTGATGGAGATTGAGTGAAGGGCTTCCATGAGGTAGTAATGTGGTCACCTTTGTTTTAGCAGTATTAGTAGCAGGTGGCCTTCGCTTACTGTATACCAGGCATTGTGTTAGTTCCTTTATGTGCATTATTTCATTTACTCTTCACCATCCTGTCAGGTAGTATGACATCATCTCCATTTTACTGCTGAGGAAAGGGAGACTGAACTAGGTTGCACAGATAGCATATAGTGGAGCTTTGATTTTAATCCAGGGAGTCTAACCAGCGTACAGAGAGAAGGACACCTCTACCATTGGGGTAAGAGTAGAGGATCGCAGGGGGGCTGGGACATGGTGGGAGACCCTGTTCGGTGGTCTTAGCATCTGTAGTGCCATAAGAGACAGTATTGTTGATTGAAAATGAGAGGTTGGACAGAGGCCTGGTAAGTATCGTGAGAGCTTGTAGCCTTCACTGGGTGAATTTGCAAGGTTGCTGACCAATATCAAGTGAAAGTGGAACTCGGCTGAGGTTGGGAGACAGGGGATTTATGGTGATACTGTCCTGATTAGTGATAGCATTTTTCTCCACATATTTGACTATAGCAGAATCTGCTGTAACAAGGAGTGGATTAAATAAATGTTTGTTTCTCTCTCACATTACAGTCCAAAGGGAGGAAAGTGGCCCAGGCTAGTGGAACGACTCATCTTCTAGATCCACTCAGTGTTCTAGATCCCTTCTATCTTGTTCTGCCATTCTATAGTCTGTGCTCATATGGCTGCATGGCCAAAGCTAGGTCTCTGTCACTTCAGTGTTCCAGCTCCTAAAAGGGGCTGACAGCAGAAGTGGAAAGCAATAGTTTCTTTTTAGGTAGGTGAAAGAGAAGCTGTGCACATTACTTCTGCTCTCATTCTATTGGTAAGAATTTAGGCACTGCAAGGAAGTCTGGGAAATGGGTCTAGCTACGTAGCCATGTTCCCAACTAAAACTCTGTTACTGTGGAAGAAGACAACAGATTTAGGGGGGCAGATAAGAGAAGGCTGGGTGTAAGGTTGATAAGGTTATTGGAGTTTTTCTGGACAGGCGGAAGAAAGACTTTAGGGTCTTTCTTTAGGGTGTTGATGAGATGTAGTTCAGGTGGTCATTTGAGCTCTAGCTGGGCATGGTAGTTAGGCCAGTACATTGAGGCCCTGGAGTCCATGAGTCTAGGAGGTTGCAGAACAGACGTGAGACTACTGGAGGGAGTGGTTGGAATAGGAGTTCATGGTCTAGTTAGAATGGGATCTGGGTTTGGGTCTAAAGGTGGCTTAGTTCTGGGAGATAACAGGACCTGCGGTAGAGCCAGGGGTTTGGGAGGTTGACAGGGTGAGATGGAGATTTCCAGATCTGAGATGGTCTCAGAGTATGTTTGGTGTTCCCTGCACAGTGCTTGGACTTCCCATCTTAGCACACAGTACCCTTCACCATCTGGCCCTTCGTTCTGTCTCCCCCACACACCTTCTTTCTACCCAAGAATCTGTTTTTGGAAAACAAATATTCCATTTCCCAGAGGTAAAAAACAAAAATGCCCATCTTGTGGAAAGCTATATCATTTTATATCAAAGGTGATTCTTCTCACATTCATGAAAAGAGTCTGGCCAGACCCCCAGGCCCAGGCTGCCATGACTGTACCCGGGCTAGGAGGTGAGAGAGGTTGAGGATTCAGATCTGAAGTGGTCCTATCATACTTGACCTCCCACTGCCTTCCCAGAGCTGGCTCAGAGACTTTGGCTCTGGGTCTTTCACGGAAGTCCCTGTAGATGCAGGCCATGAGAAGTGGCCCTCTCATGCTCCCATCCAGAGACCCTGCCCACCCTCCACCCCCTCTCAGGAAAATGGTACACTTCCTCTCAGGAAGTGGTATACTTGGAAGTCTGCTGTTCAGATGAGAACATTCAGTGCCACTCAGTATGAGACCAGCCTTGGTTCCTCTGTTCCTCACCCCCATACTCTACCCACTCCTTCTAAATATGTCCCTGCACCCCCTACTTCACTTTCCTCCATCACCAGCCCTTTGGTCCAGGTTTCCATCACTCC
Organism: Ursus maritimus; assembly: GCF_017311325.1. Classification (NCBI taxonomy): domain Eukaryota; kingdom Metazoa; phylum Chordata; class Mammalia; order Carnivora; family Ursidae; genus Ursus; species Ursus maritimus. The sequence continues at coordinate 28,073,457 of NW_024424453.1, forward strand.
TCCTGGACAACTATGACCCCTTTCTAATGGCGCTGCCTTCTAGCTTCCCCAGTCCATTCTCACAGCTGCCTGAGCCATCCTGTGACGGGAAAATCCTCCCAACCAAGGGCCTGTCTACATCCTCATAGTGGACAAGTATGGCATGGATTGATTCTCCAGAACAGCTGGAAACCCTATAAGCCTGGACAGGAATTCCAGAAGGAATTGTGCTAGAAGCATTGCCTCCCTCCCCTGGAAGCTGTGGGTGAGGGGAGGAAACTTTCAGAAACAAACCAAGGCCAAGGTGGTCCCAGACAGAAGGACTTCCTAGGCTGGGGGTGTGGATAATGTTCCCAGAAGAGAAGCCACTGCTGGTAGGGTGGTTACCTATAGACATTTAGTTCCCTGGGGCTCAGGAAAAAGGAGGACTAACCCCAACATAACCTTGGGCTTATTTTCCCTGCAGCAGACTAGGCCAGGGGCCCTCTAAGAAGCAATGCTGTTTGTTTGTCCCAGTTGACTTCATGCTGTGGCCTGGCCAGTTTGTATCCCACAGACTGTCTTCACTCCTCTCTCTTACTCTGACCCTCCTGTCCCCTTTGTCCTTATCTTTAGCCCTCTCCTGACTCAGCCCTATTCAGCAGCTCCTCTTTCTTTCTCAGATGCATCCTGGGCTCCTGGGACAATCCTCCTGTCTTTCAGAGGAGCTGTCTCATCTTACTGTCCCTCTTGGCAACACTACTATCTCCTCCCACTCTGGATCCCCTAGGCTGTGTTCTATTTATGGCCTTCTTTACCTCTTATTTTCCCATCCTTGGTGGCTTCCTCCTCTGTCTACGTGAACTGGACCATGACTTCCCTCTTCTCTCCGTTCACTCTCTCCCCTGCCTGGTGCCATCATACTGCCTGGAAGAGCTTATGGTTTGACCTCCCCGGTCTATCTCTTGGCTTGCCTAGGGTGTCAGCACCCCCCAGCCTTGGACCAGTATGCTTTCTTTACTTTGTGTGTTTACTTTCCGGGGCTGCTCCCTCTGCAGGTCCTAAGACTCCCAGGGCTGCCAGATTCAGTGGCCTTTTCTGAGCCCTCATTCTCCTGACCCTACCAACCACATCACCCTGCTTGAAAGCCTCTTCTATCAACACGTCTCTCCTGGGACTTTTCTTGCTCTTACCCTCTACACAGGCTTAACACTTTTCCCCATTCCCCTAAATGTGGGGCATTCATAAGGTTCCTATCCCAGTCTTCTTTCTCCATGTTGCCCCTCAGTGATTCCATCTATGCTCAGATAACTGCTCTGTGCCCAGCACCCACACATCTAGATCTCTGGTCCAGGCCTTTTTGAATATCTCTTTCTGGATATCTCCACCAGTTTATCTTACAGCCATTTCAACCCCAACATAACCAGTACAAAACTCATCCCTTCTTAGCCTTCTCCCACGGCCTCCCCAGGAAGCTACCTTCACTCCTGTTGTGATTCTTACTGAGTTCTTTAGGGGAAGAACTTTGGTTGTCTGACAAGGCTTCTCCAGCCCCCCCATCCTCCTGAGAGTGTCTGCAGGATAGGCTGGGCCAGACTCTGCTGCCCCCATTTTCTTCCCAGTAATACCCTGACTGCCAGAGATACCTTCTTCTTTTTTGAAAATCACTCAAGCATTTATTGCAGACATTGAAAAATTGTTGGGAGAAATGCTTTCCTTCAACATGTTTGGATGCATAGAATCATGTGAATATGAAAGATGTGTATTTTTTCTATCTGTTCCATTGTAAGCCTCTTAAGCAAAGAAGGACCATTCCACCCCCTCTTTTGCAATTTCTTATAGCACTTAGGATTTATTAAATGTAATGATTTCTTAGAGCAAAGAGTAATTTTACTGACAAATAAAGGTAATCCTTCCATTTCCCACTGAAAAATAAGCACATATGGAATTCATTATTCTAAGAGTTCCTTTGGGCAGAAAAAACCTAAATGTATTCAAAAGGCTTTGAGAAAGTTATGCCAAAGACAGGGTTACTTTCTAAGACACACGTTCCTGAAAGAAACAGAGAGGTGGACTTAATTGTTAATGTTGGTCTTCAGGGTAAGATGGCCATGTATAGGGAGTTTTTACATGAACCTCACTGATGGGCTGCCTTTCCCACAGCTCTGTCCCCATGGTATTGCTTAGTGTCTAGCTCACATGTTCATGTATACAGTCAACCTACATTTATGCATGTACATGATCCAGCTAAAGTCCCTGGAGTCGCTTTCAGCAGTGGTAACAACTTTGGCCCAATGGACCTCTAGATCCAGACCTGAGACCACAGGGCACCTACTGGAGTTGGGCTGCCGCCTGTGACTGGGAGCCACTGAGGAAATGACCCATGACCTAGACATCACCAACTCCCTGCTCTAATTCACCAGCACAAACATCACCTAGAATCTCATTCGGAAGAGTTGACACCGTTGGCTGACCTACCATGAAAGGGAGGCCCCAGCAACTGCCGTGGTGACTTTATGACAAATGGCCTTCCCTCACTCCTTCCTGCCCCAGGAATTTAGGTCCTTGATCAATTTTTTTTTCATTGTTATGCAGTGGAATTAGAAAGTACACAGTACTTTTGTTACAAATATACTTTCTCATTTATGCACAGGATACTAGCAAGTGGCCTTGAAATTATTTTTGCAGATCTAGGAAAATATATTTTTATAACAAGTATACTTGCTAGATAGATCAGCTTTTTGTTCTCTGGGAGAAAATGCCAAGTGATGGGTTATAGAGCTAGGGTTTGTAGTTGGGTTAAGTAAACCCTAAAATGAGAGGGAGAAAAACGGTCTTTTTTTTTTTTTTTTTTTAAGATTTATTTATTTATTTGAGAGAGAGTGCATGGGGCAGGGGAGCACAGAGGGAAAGGGAGAATCTTAAGCAGACTCCATGCTGAGCATGGAACCTGACTCGGAGCTTGATCTCATCACCCTGAGATCATGACCTGAGCCAAAATCAAGAGTCGGTCACTTAACCAACTGCACCACCCAGGCACCCTGAAAAACGGTCTTTTTGAGGGCTGATGTTGCCTCTTCCTTTTCCATCTTCCATGTCTCTTAATCTTTTTACTTTTTTCCCTTAATTTTAACTTTCTGTACTGCATTCTGGGTAATTTTTTAACTTCCCTTCTGATTCGCTAACTCTTCTTTAGTTGTGGTTCTGCTGCGTAATGGATTTGGGTTTTAAGTTCAATGAATGTATTTTTTTAATTCTAAAATCTTTCTTTTTTCTTATAAAAAGAATATATCTCTTTTTACCTAAGCAGTTGCTAATATTTTTTATTGTATCTTTTGTTTCTGTAACCATTGTACACATGCCTTTTTAATAAGCTAGACCATTAGTTCCACTTCTTGAAGTTTTTGGCAGTCTAAAGCTGCTAGTCCTTTACTGACTCTCATTTATCATGTCTTCTATTTTCATATAGTCCGTAAGTTTGGGTTGTGACTTCATGTTCTGCTTGGCTTTCTTTGTCAAAATCCCATGAGACAGTAAGATGTGAACAAGAATTAATATTGGGGGGGCAAAGATTATAATTATTTACAGATGATATCATAATGTACCTAGAAAGTACAGGAGATTTAATGACAATTAGAATTAATAAAACTTGTAGACAAACTTAGAATTAATTAAAAAGCTAAAACAAAGGAAAGAGGCTTAGTACAGATAAACTTACCAAAATCACTCACCTTCCAATAAGCTAATAATAACCAAAATGTCCAAGGATATGAACAGAAAACTTACAGAAGAGAACATATAAATGGTCAGCAAACACAAGAAAGAAGTCACCCCACCTGAAGTCAGATGCAGTGAAATGTAGCAAAAAGGCTCTTTTATTTTTACCAACATTTATCAAGAATTAAACTTACAATATCAAGTATTGATGAGGGAAATTGGTATCTTCACACACTGTTGGTAGGACTGAAACTTAGTATAGCATTATTTATAATTTAAGTTTAAAATTATTTAAAATAACTAAAAAGCTATGAACAAGAGGCAGGTGAAGTATGGATGCTATGTAGTAGTTAAAGCAGATCTAGAGGAAATAACGGGAGTACTTCCTGTTAAATACAAAACTAAGTTGGAAACCACATGTACAGTAAGGTGAACTTTATGAAAAAAACCACAAACGAGACTATATTTATACAGGTGTAGAGAAAGGTCTGGAAGGATACATGCCAAACAAAACAGTGATGAGGGTAATTAACAGTTAACGGAGTGCTGGCCTTGGGCTGTGAGAGGTTACAGACTTTTTACATCTATTAGCTTGAATCTGCCCAGCAATTCTGAGGGGATAAAACTGAGGCTCCTCCATCTAAAGGTTTTTTTTTCTTAAGTTGAAGGACATTTTTTGAAATTCATAGTTAATTATGTACTCCCCATAAGTCTCTGTCTTCCCTTTCCATAGCTCTTCCTCAGCTGGTTCTCTAGGTCCTTTAATTTTTCTCTCATGTTTCTCACCTCTTTGTATTTTGGTTTTATGTTTTAAGTCAGTGGTTCTCACACTTGAGGTGCATCCCAGTCTCCTAGAAGCCTGGTGAAAATGCAGATTGCTGGGCCCCACCCCCAATATAAAATTTAGTAATTTCAGGCTGGAACCCAGAAATTCTCACTTTAAAGTTCCCAAGGGATGCTAATGTTGTTGGTTGGGGATAACATTTTGAGAACCAGTGTTCTCAGGTATGTCTTTCATTTATTTGCATCTTTTTTGTTTGACAGTTGCATTTCTTAATTTCCAAGAACATTTTCTATTCTCTCTTTTCCAGTGACTTTTTTTTTCCTTTCTGTCTATGGAAGAAAAACCTCCTAGAATCTCACTGAGGACACTAAGTAGATTTTTTAAAAAGTTATTTCCTAATCTCCAAACTATCTTTATTTCTGCTGGGTTTATTGTTCTGTTTATCTTCGTTCCTTTGTGGGCTGTTTTACTCAAACATCTAGGAGTCATTTGCTATCCATTTATATCTGTGAATAAAGGATTTATAGTTTAACATAAGTGATTGGTGCTGGTCTTCAGTACCATCATGTGGCTCTGTTTCTTTAACAGCCGTCTCCTTCAAGTGGGAGCCTTAGGTGTGTTGACTAGGCGGGATGCCATTTAGGAGTCATGGCCAGGATACTATCTATCCCTTGCCCTGATAAAATGAGAAAGCCTTTTCTTGTGATGCCAACACAGGCACTGAGAGCCTCAGCCTTCCCAGAGATCCTCTCTGATTTCTTTTAGAGAGTACCCTCTGGTTCAGGCTGGGGTAGATACCATCTTGGTCTATCGTTCTGCCTACACAAGGCAGGCGAGCATATGGTGGATGTGCTCTTGGACACAGCTCTTCCTAGGTAGACCTAGGACTCTCCCTACCATGTCTTACCCTCTGTGCCTGTACCTTCTGACCACAAAGTCTTCCCAGACCCCCCATGAGCAGTGGCACTCATTTCCTAGGCATCTACCTCCATGGCGACCTGCTCTGCTCTTCTTTGCCCATCAGGATAGTTGCACCTGATTTTATTCCAGCTCTACTGGTGGCCCCCTCTCCCTTGCTTAGTGCTGTGATTTTTATTTCCTTTTGCCATTTTTAAACTAGTGTGGTCAGTGTTAAAATGGGACTCTTTTTGTCTCATTCAGTTTGAGCAAATCCCCAGTGTGAATAGATTCCTAGCAAGACTAGGAATGCAGAGTTTATAAAGAAAATGTGCAGGGCGTGTTCCATTTCAAGAATATGAGGGAAGAAAAAGGAAGAAAGCATTTGAGAGAGTTTCTTTTTAGATAGTCTTATTCAGAATCCTAACCCACTTGCCTATAGGCCAGCCCTAGAAGGACTGGGGCCACAGTGCGCAAGAGGAGGAGTGAGGAGCAGAGAAGGAGAAGCCGACCAGCCTTCCAACCCCACTCCCTCTTTTTTCCTCCTACTGTTGGTAGGAGGCTCGGGAAGCAGCTGACTCCCAGCCACTCTGCTTTGCATTCTCTCATGGGAAGGCTGTGAATCTGGGGAGCTTGCCCTTCACCTTCTGTCCTCCACAAACCTGCTCTGTTTCTGGATCTCAACTCTCTCTCTCCCACCCTGCTTCTTCCATTTCCCACTTGGGTTCCTTGCCTCTACCCTCTCTTACTTACTGCAGATAATGCCAGCCTCACATTGGTGAATTCTCATGGCCATTTATAAAGGACCGTTATATTCCTTTCTCTTTCTGCTTTTTTCAACAAACAGCATTGCAGAATGTGATGGTGGATCTCAGGGAACAATAAGGACACACAAACACGAACAGTGTGGTCAAGCTCCAAGAGAGAACAGCATAAATGATGGACTCCAAATTCAGCACAGAGGTGTCAGGAGGGCTTCCCAGGAGCTAAGCTGTGAGGAAGAGTAGAGTTGGTCAGGGGAAGGGGATTCGGGAGGAGTTTTCAGGCGAGAGAGAGCATTGTATGCAGAGTTTAGGGACACACTACAGGGCCACACATTCAGGAAGTGACAGCCCCTATCACTTTAACCCCCTTACTTTACATCTCAACCCTGTGAGATGAGCACTGCAGTATAAAATACCTCTATTTTAGGATCAGGAAATCAAGGCTCAGAGAATCCATTCCACAGCACTTTTAGAACACCACAGTTTGCTACACAGCGCAGAAGCTGACAATAAAGAGAAGGATTTGATTATCGCACTAGATTGGTCATATTAATTATAGGATTCTTGAGACTAGAAGTTTTTTGTTCTCTGAGAGTGGTCAAAAAGCCATGGGGCCTGTTGGAGGTTTCGTGGAGGGGCAGGAATAAGGTGTTTCCTGCTTATACACTCTGTAGTCCCACTTGTTAAAAGTAAAGGAGAAATTCATTACAGTGGATAAAAAAATCCGTTGAAAAGTATGCAGTGCTCTGAGGACAAAAAACTGGAATCACCCCACCCATGTCAGTGCCAGAATGTCTGGGGACTACATTCTGGGTGGAGGGAACTGGGGCACTTGTGAAGCTGGGTTCACATGGCAGGTGCTCTTTTCTTTGTTTGATCTCACAGGTCCACAAAATAGCCAAGTTTTCTAAAGGCATTTGGAGTCCTACCATACAAAATACTGAGATAACCTCCATTGTCATATGATTATCTTGTTGGGGTGGATTGGGATTGTTTGTGGACGTGAGGAACTTGAGGGCTTCTACCCTCAGCACTGTCATGGCTCATCTGTGACCTGGAAAGGAGATGCCGGAATAGCGGGTGTGCCAGCTCATGAGCCAGATGTGGGGCCCGACCGTGGGTGGCACTGGGGCCCGCTCTGCTGGAAGGCTGGCTGGGCTGGGAGCCACACACACTCATGATTCCTGATAGCTCTGGGACCTTGGGCAATTCTGTGGCTACCCCAAGTGTGCCCTGAGAGTGGGTATAGTGGTGCTGATATAGTGGGTCTGGGGTTTTGATAGGCTTCAATGTGATGATGTCTAACAACACTCTTGCACTCTTCCAGGGGTGCACCTGAGTACCCAGTGGAGTGAGGGTCCTTAGAAAGCATGGGAATTCTCAGTCTCCTGCTCTATCGAAATTCAAGGAAGTTTGTTTTTGCTTTATATTACATCTGTGCTTAACATTAAAAAAAATTATTTTACCTAACTTTACCTCCAATCAAATCTTTGAGCAAAAACTGATGTCAGAATGCCCTGGGCACAGAGATGGAGCAGGGGCACAGGGCCTGAGGAGTGGGCAGCTCAGTCTAGGAAGCCGAGTGATGGGAGAGCCTTGCTTGGTAAGCCACGAAACACCAGACGCCTGTTGCCAACTGGTTTATTACTACAACCCAGAAGAGAGAAGGTGTGAGAGTGAGAGACTTATCAGGGTTCGCTGAGAACGTGTAACAGGTGCCCAGATGGGTGGATCAGTTAGGCTTCCTAGAGAGTATGGTCAGACCTTAGGGGATCGTGCAGATCTCCTTTTCTGCCCACCCAGGATTCCCAGCCCTCCTAGGGCTGATATGGCCTCCCTGTGCTGGGCCTGCAGAGCAGCCTGGCAGTTTCACTTCCTGCTGATGAGAATTGTCACATCTGCCAGCCACCAGGCCCTGGGACCAAACTCATGCTGCTCCTTTCAGCTGCAGTGGTGTGTTCATGTGAGAGAGGCAGGCTGGCTCTGTGTGGCCTAGGAGGGCTGAGTTAGGTTCCTGGGAGCCATGCATGGAGGCTGATTTGAGTTACCATAAAGTATATTTGCCCCAAGGGGTAATGGCCTTATGGGGCAGGGCCTAGTCAGACCCTAGAATCTCCACCTGGCTTCCTCCCAGGCCCTGTAGGCTATGAGGTCTGTAACTCGTGGTGGGACACAGAAGAGGCACGAGGTAGTCACGAGTTTCTTCCCCGGGCAAGTACCTATGATCTCAGTGCAAAGCGTTCCTTTCCTTCTCCAGATCTTTTATAAGCCTCCTGGCTAAGAGAGCTGGGTTTCTAGCTGCAGAAAACTGCAGATTGGAAGACAGTGGACCGTGTTAGTGGAGCCTGCCACAGGGAGCCGGGTACCAGTGTGAGCAGTGATGGAGCCTAAAGTGAGACAGAGAGAAGGCATGAGGAGGGAGCATCTGCAGGGTGTGGGGTGGATTGGATGAGGGAGGAAAGAGGGCTGGTGTTGGAAAACCTCTCTTGTTCATTCACTCTTGCCCAGAGGGTTTTCATAGTAATCCTGAGGACATTGCACATTAGTTCTACTTTCATGTTCTTTTAAAACCTGATGAGAATAATTAACTGTAACTAGCAGTGTACAACTTGTGCCTTTACTTGGAACCAAACTTCCCATCCTGTGCTTGACTCCCTGGATGTGGCAGGGTACTGTAGGTCTTTCTGGGCTTCTTTGTCCCAGCTGTCATAGCCTTGATGGCCCAGCTACATTCTTTCCATAGAGGGTCAAGGACTTTTCATCACCGTCAGTGCTACTACTACCACCATCACCAACCACCTGCTCTCCCTGGCCTCCACTCCCCTAACCTGCTCCACTCTCCCACCATTTTTGCCATCAATACTGTCTCCTCTGCTAGCACCATTAACCATCACTATTATCAGTTCTACCACCACCCACCACATCACCCCCATCCTCGGGGCCATGGCACTATCATTATCACTGCTCATTTCATCCTATGCTGTGGGAAGCTCTTTCTAACCCATGCCTTAGTTGGCATTTCTCTGTTCTCTTACCTATTCTAGAATTCTGGGCCTCCTATTGGTCCAAATCCCTGCCAGAACCTCACATTTGTTCTTTGCTTCCAAAAGTAGGAAACTTCTCAGAGTATTTGTTTCCCCCCACTTTTAGGAAGAGATAAGAATGCTCCAAATGCATGACAAGTTGCTTATTTGACCGGATTAAAATGCAAAACAACTGGTTCCACTAGTTCCTTTACAAATTGCTTGGCATAACTAAAGGAACCATAGCCAGCCCTTCTCTCATATTTCAGTTAGCAACAATCATTAATTCATCACACATATTGAACAGGAGTTTTTATTAACTGGTTTTCACACTCATAAAAGGCTACCTTGTCCTATCTGCCTTTCGCTGTGAAAGGCCCATCTCAGTGCCTGGGGCAAAGGAGGAAAACTTCTCTGGTACCTATGTCAGGGGCACTTTTTATACCCTTCATCAAGACTGAATCAATGGGAGGGAATTTCAGGCTCTTCACCTTAGCCTTCAGCTGTTGTTCCCAAGAACTGGACCAGTTCCTTGAAGTGCTGTTTACATTTGAATTTGCATTCACGTGGGATAACTGGCTCTCTGCAGTTGTTAGGCAGACTGGCTGTGAGCCAATGAGTTATTCTGGCATGGCCTTGATATTTCCCATCATAGGTTATCACTGTTTATTTGTTTAATATGTATTTTGTTTTGCAACTTGACCTTTTCATATTCTGCTGTGCACTGGTGATCTTTCTATCTCACTGGTCTTGTGAAACTTTTACATTTCAGCCAGTCAGATGGAAGTATAATGGTATCTCATTGTGGTGATTACTAATGAGGTTGAACACCTTTCTAACTATTGGTCATTTGGGTATCCTTTTCTGAATACCTGTTCAGCCTTTATGCTCATTTTTCGATTATTTGTCTGCCTTTTTCTTTATGAATTTTAAGAATTCTTTATCTAGTGGATATATATCTCTGTCAGTTACATTTTTTATAAATAATTTCTCATACTCTGTGCTTGCCACTTCACTGCCTTGATGGCATCTTTGATGAACAAATTATTTTCCTTAATGTAGTCAAATGTATTAATCTTTGTCTTTGTGGTAGTGGTTTTATGCCTTTTTTTTTTTTTAAGTTTTTATTTATTTATATGAGAGAGAGAGGGAGCATGAGCAGGAAGCCCAGCATGGGGCTGGATTCCAAGACTCTGAGATCATGACCTGAGCCAAAGGCAGACGCTTAACTGACTAAGCCACCCAGATGCCCCTTTATGCCTTATTTTAAAATAAAATCTTTATCTTTCAGTTAAAAGATATTCTATACAATAGGGCGACTATTGTCTTATAAGTGTTAATGAATTCTGTATTCCCACTGTCTGTACTACAATAGCTTTTCAGTGTCTTAATATCTGATAGGGCAAGCTTTTCTACTTAAGACAACTTGGCTGTTAGACCTTTGTATTTCTCTGTATATTTTAGAATCAGCTTATCAAGTTCCACAAAGAAAATTAAAAGAAAAACATATTGTACGTTTTGATTGGGAATACATAAATCTAGAGATCAAATTAGAGAGAATGGACATCCTTTTACTTCAGATATTTCTTCTGTTTTTTTTCCTTCTGGTATTCTCATTACATGCATGTTACACCCTTCATGACTGCCCCATAATTCTTGATATTGTAGGATGCTTTATTGTTTATTTTTTTTACTTTTTGCTTTTTAGTTTAAGAAGTTTCATTAACATATTTTCAAGCTCACTGATTCTTTCCTTGGTCATGTCCAGTCTACTGATGAATCCATCAAAGGCATTCTTCATTTCTGTTAGAATGTTTTTGATTTCTTGCATTTCCCTTTGATTCTATCTTAGAGTTTCCATCTCTCTGCTTACATTACCCATCTTTTCTAACATGTTGTCCTTTTTTTCCATTAGAGCCTTCAGCATAGTAATCATTGTTATTTTAAATTTCCAGCCTGATAATCTCAAAATCTCTACCGTATCTGAGTCTGGTTCTGATGTTTTCTTTGTCTTTTCAGACTGTGTTTTTTGCCTTGTACCATGACTTGGAATTGTTTTTGAAAGCCGGACGTGATGCATTGTGTAAAAGGAACTGATAGAGCATTAGTATGAGGTGTTATGTTTATCTGGCCAAGAGTTAGGCTGTATTTACTGCTTGCTCTACTTGCGGTGTCAGAGGCTAAAATTTCTTCTAGTGTTCTTGTTTTTGTCTCCCCTGTTGTCTTTGGGTTTCCCTAGAGATTCCTTCAAGAGGATCTGAGGCTTGCAGTCTTTTAGCTGTAATCCTGTTACTGTATAGAAGTTCTGTTGATGTGGTGGTAAGGTGTGGGGAAAGGGAGAACACTTCATAGTCCTGTGATTAGCTCTCAGTCTTTCAGTGGGTCTGTGGTCCTGGGCTTCACAAGTGCGTCTTAGCTCCCTTACACCTTAAGTGAGACAGGGAGGGTAGAGGGACTGGCTTTGGGTATTTCCCTTTCCCCACATCAGTTAGGCTTTGGCAAAACTCAAGTCATTAGGCTCTAGCAAAATAGTTTCCCTTAAGGGCAGACCATTTTAAGGAGAACAGAGAACTCTGGGCATATTCCAGAATGGTTACTTTTGCCCTTCCCACTGCCAGAAGCACAAGGGGACCCTTCTCCAATGTTCATAGTGAGAGCCTGTTAAGTTCCTAGGGGTAAAGCTCATGAAAGTGTTGTGTGGGGATCCCAAGACTGCCCGCTCCAGAGTTCTTAACTCTCCAGCTTGTCTATGCTGAGCTTCCAGCAATTTGTCAATTATTGTTGAAGTGTTCCTACCAGTACTGGCTCCAGCTGTGAACTTTTGCTGCTGGGATTCTTCTGATAAGCTATGGTTCTCTGTATCTGTTTCTCAATTTTTCAGGGCAGCCGTTTACCCTATGACCTCAGTTCTCTGTGGATCTAAGAACAGTTGTTGATTTTCAGCTTGTTCAACTTTTTTCTTGTGTGAAGATGGGATGATGATTTCTATACTCTTTGTATGCCAAACCAGAAACTGGAAGTCCATCCTTTCAATAGAAGTTTTTAGCCAGTGATCATGACATTTCTTTTTAGGTCTTTTGATAGTCTCTTAACAAATTTTTGTTATTTTCTATAGAGAGGTCTTGCAAATACTCTGTTAGATTTATTCCTAGGCACTTGATATTTGTTCATGTTATTGTAAATGTATCTTCTCTTAAAATTTAATTTTCTAACTATTCTGGTATAGAGAAATATTGATTTTTTTAAACAACTTTATTGAGATATTGAGATATTTATCTGTTTAAATAATGAACATTATAACAGTTCAAAGATTTTGTGCAGCCATTACCATAATCTAATTTTAGAACATATCCATAGTCCCGGAAAGAAACCTTGTACCCATTAACACTCATTCCCCAGTCTCTCTCCTGTCCACATAGGCAACCACTCATTTACTTTTGCCTCTATAGATTTATCTCCTCTTGACATTTGATATAAATAGGATCATACAACATGTGGTCTTTTGTGACTGGCTTCTGTCACATAACATGTTTTCAAGGTTCATACATGTATCATGTATCAGTATTTCATTCCTTTTTATAGCTGAATAGTATTTCATTGTATGGATATATCATATTTTGTTTTTTCAGTCATCTTTTGGTGGACATATTGTAAATAGTGTTGCCACAAGCATTTGTGTACAAATTTTTCTGTGGCCATTTTATTTCTCTTGGGTATATACACAAGGAGTGGAATTGCTGGGTCATGTGGTAACTCTTTGTTCAGCATCTTGGAGAACTTCCAAACTGTTTTCCGAAGTTACTCCATCATGTCACATTCCCACTAGCAAAATTCCAGTTTCTTCATATCCTTGTTATTATCTTTCTTTTTGCCATTACTTTATTTTTTAAATTTTATTTTATGTTAGTTTCAGGTGTACAATATAGCGATTCATCAATTCTATACGTTACTTAGTGCTCGTCATGAGAAGTGTACTCTTAATCCTTATTACCTATTTCACCCATCCCCTCACCCCCTCCCCTCTGGTAACTATCAGTTTGTTCTCTATAGTTAACAGTCTTTTTTTGCTTTGTCTCTTTTTTTCCTTGTTTATTTGTTTTGTCCCAAATTCCACATATGAGTAAAATCATATGGTCTTTGTCTTTCTCTGATTGACTTATTTCGCTTAGTATTATACTCTGTAGATCCACCCATGTTGTTGCAAATGGCAAGATTTTATTCTTTTTTATGGCTAAATAATATTCCATTGTGAGTGTGTGTGTGTGTGTGTGTGTGTGTGTGTGTGTACCACATCTTCTTTATCTTTTCATCTATCAGTGGACGCTTGGGCTGTTCCCATAATTTGGCTATTGTAAATAATGCTGCAGTAAACACAGGAGTACATACATCTTTTTGAATTAGTGTTTTTTTATTCTTTGGGTAAATACCAGTAGTGGAATTAGTGGATCATGTGATAATTCAATTTTTAATTTTTGAGCAACCTCTATACTGTTATCCACGGTGGCTGCACCAGTTTGCGTTCCCACCAACAGTGCATGAGGACTCCTTTTTCTCCTCATCCTTACCAACACTTATGCTTCTGATTTTATCCATTCTGACAGGTGTGAGGTGGTTTGATTTGCATTTCCCTGATGATGAGTGATGTCAAGCATCTTTTCATGTGTCTTTTGGCCATCTGTTTGTCTTCTTTGGAGAAATGTTCGTTCATGTTTTCTGCCTATTTTTAATTAGATTATTTGTTTCTGGGGTATTGGGCTGTAGGAGTTCTTTATATATTCTGCATCCTCACCGATACTTGTTATTTTCTGGGTTTTTTTTTTTTTTCTTTTTTTGATAGTCATCATTTTAACGGCTGTGAGGTGATATCTCACTGTGGTTTTGATTTGCATTTCTCTGATGATTAATGATGTTGAACATCTTTTCATATGCTTGTTGGCCTTTGTGCATTATCTCTAGAGAAATGTCTATTCAGGTTCTTTTCCCATTTTTTAATTGGGTTATTTGATTTTTTTCATGTTGAATTATAGGAGTTCTTTATATATTCTGGATACTAGACCCTTATCAAATAATATGATTTGCAAATATTTTCTTCCATTCTGTAGGTTGTCTTTTCATTCTGTTGATTATGTCCTTTGATGCATAGAAGTTTTAAACTTGGAGGTAATCCCATTTGTCTATTTTTCCTTTTGTTGCCTGTTCTTTTGATGTCATATTTAAGAAATCATTGCTGAGTCGAATGTCATGAAGCTTGTCCCTAATGTTTCCTTCTAGAATTTTTATAGTTTTAGGTCTTATATTTAGGTCTTTAATCTATTTTGAGTTAATTTTTTATCTGACATAAGATAAAGGTTCAACTTTATTTTTTTGCATGTGGAGATTCAGTTTTTCCACCACCATTTGTTGAATAAACTGTCCCTTGCCCACTGTCTGGTCTTGGCACCCTTGTCTAAGATCACTTGACCATACATATGAGCACTTATTTCTGGGATCTCTATTCTATTCATTAATTTATGTATCTGACTTTATGCCAGTATCACACTTTTGATTACTGTAGTTTTGTAATATGTTTTGAAATCAGGAAGTGTGAGAGCTCCAACTTTGTTTTTCTTTTTCAAAATTGTTAAGCTATTCATGGTCTCTTGAGATTACATATGAGTTTTAGGATGTATTTTTCTATTTCTCCAAAAATGCTGCTGGGATTTTGGTAAGGATTACATTGGATTAGATTGCTTTGAGTAGTATGAACATCTTAACCAGATTAAGTTTTCTAATTCATGAACATGGGATGTCTTTCCATTTGTTTATGTCATGTTTAATTTTTTCATTAGTGTTTCATTGTACAAGTCTTTCACTTCCTTGGTTAGGTTTATTACTAGATATTTTATTCTTTTTGATGCTACTGTAAAGGGAATTGTTTTTTACATTTCTTTTGGCATTGCTCATTAGTATATAGAAATGCAACTGATTTTTGTGTGTTGGGGTTTGTATTCTGCAACTTTGCTAATAAATATGTTTTTTCTAACTTTTGGGGGGAATGTGTATGGAATATTTACGATTATAAGTATATATAAGAACTACATATAAGAACATACATATCATCTGAGAACAAAGATAATTTTACTTCTTTCTTTCCAATTTCGATGCCTCTTATCTCTTTTTCTGACTAAAGACTTTCAATACAATGTTGAACAGATGTGGTCAGAGTGGGCATGCTTGCTTTGTTCCTGATCTTAGAGGAAAGACTTTAAGCTTTTCACCATTCAGTACGATGTTTGCTGCGGGCCTATTATAAATGGCCTTTGTTATGTTGCAGTAATTTCTTTCTATTCCTGGTTTGTTGTGTATTTTTTTTAATCATGAAAAGGTGTCAAACTTGTCCAGTGTTTTTTCTGTATCAGTTGAGATACCAACTGATACCTTGCTTCGGCCAGCTTTGGGTTTAGTTGTTTTTGTCCTTCATTTTGTTAATGTGGTGTATTACATTGATCGATTTTTGTATGTTGAACCATCCTTGCATTTAAGGCATAAATTCTGTTTGGTTGTGGTATATAATGCTCTTAATGTGCTGTTGAATTCAGTTTGCTAGTGTTTTGTTGATCAGGGATATTAGTCTGTACTTTTCTTATAGTGTGTTTGTCTGGCTTTGGCATCATGGTAATGCTGGCTTCGTAGAATGAACTTGGAAGTGTTCCCTCCTATTCAGTTGTTTGGAAGAGTTTCAGGAGAACTGGTGTTAAGTTTCCCATAAATATTTGGTAGAATTCTTCAGTGAGCCATCTGGTGCTTTGCTTTGCTTTTTGAAAAGGTTTTTGATTACTGATTTAATCTTTTTGCTTGTTACTGTTCTGCTCAGATATTCTGTTTCTTCATGATTCAGACTTGATATGTTGTATGTTTCTGGGAATTAATCTATTTCTTCTAAGTTATCCAATTTATTGGTATATAATTGTTCATAGTATTTTTTATATATCCTTTTTATTTCTGTGGCATCATTTGTAATATCCCCCTTTTCATTTCTTTTTTTAGTTATTTGAGTCTTCTCTCTTTTTTTCTTAGTTAATCCAGCTAAGATTTTGTCAATTTTGTTACTCTTTCAAAGAACCAACTCTTAATTTCATTGACTTTTGAATTACGTTTCTATTCTCTATTTCATTTATCTCTTCTCTAATCTTTATTATTTTCTTGCTTCTGCTCGCTTTGGGTTTAGTTGTGGGGTTTGTTTGTTTACTTTCTTTAGGTGTAAATTTAGGATGTTGAATTGAAATCTTTTATTTCTTTTTAAAGATTTTATTTATATATTTGTTAGAGAGAGCACAAGCGGGGGAAGCAGCAGGCAGAGTAGGGAGAGGGAGAAGCAGGCTCCCCGCTGAGCAAGGAGCCCGATGCGGGACTTGATCCCAGGACCCTGGGATTATGACCTGAGCCAAAGGCAGACACTTAACCAGCTGAGCCACCCAGGCATCCCTGAAATCTTTTATAATGTACGCATTTTAACGTTTAAAACTATATAACTTCCCCCTTTTAGCACTGCTTTCACTGTATCCTGTACATTTTGTTATGTTGTGTTTGCATTTTTATTTATGTCAAGGTATTTTCTAATTTCTCTTGTGGCTTATTCTTCAGTAGTTTAAGATTGTGTTAATTTCCACACATTTTTTAAGTTTGCTGTTTCCCCTGTGCTCTTGATTTTTAGTTTGATTCTATTTGTGATTGGAAAAGTTATTTGTATAATTTCAATCTTGAATTTGTTAAGACTTATTTTGTGGCCTGATATGTGGTCTGTTGTGAGCATGTTTTACATGCACTTGAGAAGAATGTACATTCTCTTGTCATCAGGTGAAATGTTCTGTGTATGTTAAGTCTAATTGGTCTATAGTGTGGTTCAAATTCTTTGTTTTCTTTTTGACCTCTTTATGTCATTGCTTTTTATTTTAAGCCACATGATCTGCCAATTTCTAAGAAATTTGAGACAAACCAATGAATATTTCTGGGACTTTTATATCAACCAGTTTTCTTTTTAATAAGAGGTATTATCCTCATATCATACCTCTTATCAAATATCTTTCTCTGTCCCAGTTTGTGATTTTTACTTTGAACTCTGTTTTGACTGATACCTATACTGTATACCTACTTTCTTCTTATAAGCATTTGCATTATTTTACTTCCTGCAATGTTTTAGTATGCTATATTTTTAAAAAGAGTGTCATTTTTTAAAAGTATAATCTGACAAGCTTTTTAAAATAGGTGAATTTATCCCCGTTACATTTATTGTGATTATTGAGAACTCATCACAGTTATGATTCCTACCAGCCAAAGACCACCAGAAACACTTCTGTGGTCAAACAAAGTTGTGTTTATTGGTACTTGTTGCAATAAGGCCAGTGCCTCAAAGGTTCCCCATGATGTGTAGTCTCCCTTGTCGCAACAGACCAATAATCTTTGTTCAACTAGCAGTATGTTCCTGGTGGTCTTTGACATCAACCTAGTAAAGAGCCGTGTGTCCGTGTATCTTTCTGTCCTGTCTCTATCCCTATTTCTGTCTGTGTCCCAAATCATGCTGTCTCTCCAAATGTGTCTTGCTACCTGGCTGCCTTGAGTCTGTTTCAATTTCCTTGTCTCTATCCCTATAACTCTCTGTTTGTCTCTGTGTCTCTCTGTCTCTGTTATGCACGCACACATACACACACACACACACACACACACACACACACACACACACACACACACAACTTGACTCTCCCACATTTACTTCAGCCAGATTTACTGGCCAGAACAATGACTGCCCTCTGAGCTTGGGACTGGGGGGTGAGCAAAGATGTTTCAAGAGTTTTGCTAACGTGAAAGTAAAGAATGGTCACAAGTGCCATCTCCCATCTTGATTGTTTCTGATAGTTGATGACCCTGTAACAAAATGGGTTTCATCACATGCTTATTGCTTGGATTTGATTAATCTGTGTAATTAGAATAAAAACAATACTGTTTGTACTTTCTTTCCCATCTTCTCTTCCTTCTACAGCTCTAGACCTCATGTGTTACAGAGCCAGCACTTTGTCTTGTGATCTTTGAAACACCCTTTGCATGTAGGTAGTCAAGAGTCAGACTGGAAGGTAGAGTGTGGGGATTTGGGGGAAATGAGACGAGGCCTTGGACCAGAAACCAACATGGAGTGGCTTTACTAAGCTCTCCCACCCACATCCAGTCATCATTAAAAATGCCTTCCATCTACACTGTGCACTCACAAATACTGTCTCTCGCTTATTGAAACAACCCTGTGAGGTAGATAGGGAAATGTCCATGTATCCATTTTATTGGTTAGAGAATTGTGATTGGATGTACGCCTTGTGCATTCACTATGCATGTCTACTGTGTGCCTCATTATGTGCCAAGCATTAGTGTTCAGGGGTGAATTGAGCATACTGGCTGTCGGGAGGAGGCAGGTGTGGTGAGGGAGGCAGACTGTCAGAGGTCCACAGGGATGATCAGGGCTCGCGCAGATGGCAGGTGATGCTGGGAGTAGGGGGTAGTGGTGGAGGACAGGAGGGTGGGCAGAGATCCAGGAGGATTGTGAGCAGGAACTTAAAGGGTGATATAGCGTCACAGGAGAAAAGGAGGATGGGCAGGAAAGTGTTTAGGCCTCAGGGCACAACAAATGTAGGATGGGACAGGAGGTGGATCCAGGTGCTACTGGAAATGGTGGGAGGCAAGGCAAAGAGAGGCTGAGGTCACCAAACTGGTGAACTATATAGCTAGTGCTGGAGCTCAGGGCTCCAGCATAGTTCCCTGACTTGTGCACTCTGGTAGTCTGTCTTTAGGTGTGTTCAGGAAGATTCCAACTGTATTCTTCACTCAATTTCTATCCCGCTTCCTGTGCTCGCTCCCCCTGTCCTAGTGCTCTCCCCTAGTTCTAGAGTGCCCCTTGACATCTTGGGTTAATATATAATAAAGTTCCTTGGATTATTTAAGCCCCCTGAGTCAGGTTTTTGTTTGTCTTTGTCACTTGCTACCAAAAGAGTCCCAAGAAACCTCTGGACAAGTACCTGATACCCTCTATTGCAAGCTATTTTGAGAGCATCTATATGGAGAAGGAGGCTTAGGCCTCAAGGTCCAAGTGGATCTAAGATGTCTGGGCATGCAGAGCAGGCCCAGGTAAGTCTCCAGCCCCACTGCAGGGGTAGAAGAGGTGAAACAGAAAGCACGGTGTGGCCAGACCCACCTGAGGAGGAAGAGATGCCTACGTTTGCATGAGGGAGTGGAGTGTGGAGAGTGCAGCCAAAATTGACTTTGAAGACCAATGACTATTCTGAATTCTGACCAGTCAGAATGATAAGTCTGTCTCTTTTTGAAGGGCTAATAATTAGGGAGGAGAGGCAGAGGGTTTAAAAAAAAAAAAAAAAACTCAGAAAAGTTCCCCAATCAGAATTTGTTTTGAGGGAAGGGAAGTTGAGGGGTTGCCTGGCTGGCTCAGTAGGTGAAGGGTGTAACTCTTCACCTTAGGGTCCTGAGTTGAAGCCCCACATTGGGTGTGGAGCCTACTTAAAATATAAAAAATAAAATAAAATAAAATATGTTTGGGGAAAGGAGGTTGGACCAGAGAGGCTGAGGGGTGGGTAGATCTGGGTTCTTTGAGCACCAGGGCCAAGCCTTCCAGAGAATACCTCTTTAAACAGGGACCTCGGGCCCCTTTGCCCTGGCTGTGGCCCTGTTGCTCACCAGTGGCATTTGGCTAAGCTCAAGGAAGGCCCCGTGTAGTCCTGTCTTTGGAGGGAGGCCATGCTATACTCCTAGCGGCCTGCTTTGCTGTCTCTTAGGCTTGTTACTCAGTGTAGTTTGCAGTGTGGCAGCATCAGCATAACCTAAGAGTTCCTGAATTAGAATCTGCATTTTAACAAGAGCCGCAAGTGATTTGTCTGCATGTTAAAATTCAGAATGCATTACCCTGGAAGACTTTTGGGTTTTGCAGCATGTGGCCCTGTTTTTGTCTTTTTGGGTTTTTTGTTTGGTTTGTTTGTTTTAGCTCAGGTTTCCCATGGGTACCTTTTCTCAGAAGGCTAAGATAGAGTCAGTCAGTCTCCTCTGTGTGTGCAGGAAGGTGTCTTTTCAGGGGCATCAGGCTTTGAGGTGGGCCTTTGGAGGGGAGCAACAGATGCTTGCACCAGAATGAAACTGAGAGAGGCCAGAGGTGGGTAAGGAAGGATGGTTGTGGGGAAAAGTCCATGTTCCCAGGTGCCAGAGTGATAGGCAGCCTCCCAGCTGCCACCTGCTCCCCCAGGAGTACCCTGGGTCCAGTCAAGGACAGTCCCACCACACCCCAGGGGGACTTGTTCAAACACAACTCCTTACCCTTGTTCAAGGTGTTGGTCAGGCTTGGGTGCCATGTAAGAAACAGAAGACAGAAGCCAGTCCAGCTTCAAGTTTCATGAAGAGATTTGACTGGTGTCCACCACGTAACAGTAGTAAAGCTGTAGTAAAACTCTCCTCTCAGGGGAGACCCCAGAGCTCAAAGATTTATCTATATGACAAAGTCCCTCTGCCACTGAATCGTGTTGAAGACAGTTTTACCTCCATCCTCATCACCACATCCCATGGGTATTACTGGGGAAATCTGTTAGTTCAGGTGCACAAGAGCCACAGCTCCATGTGCCAGAGGAGAGATGGGAACGCCAGCTGTCCCTGTGATGGTGGCCACCCGGTTGGAGAAGTTTGCTCTCAGGTGGTTCTTGTGACCTCTTGGCATCTTGTACACAACCCAAGCAGTGAGAAGTTTCCAGGTTGGTCTACTCATGGCACTGAGGTACTTACAGGTCAGACACTAGAGAATTACCCTGGTGACTTCTTGGCTGTGCCCTTAACATTGGAAAACTTAGAGAAGAATGTGTTTCTTTGGGGCCTCCCAAAGGGATAAGTACACACTTGGAGTCCAGAGTATGATGCCAAGCAGTTTTCATCTTTCTGGAGTTGCCTTTGCCCATCCAAGGCATTTCGAGAACAGCTGGGGAGTAAGTTGGTTATGCTCATCCACGCTCTTCTTAAATGCATTTCTGAGACTCTCTATGTTCTCACTATTCCCATAGTCCCCTCTGTGCTTCCCTCAGGCCCACCTATTCTCATTGCCTTTTTGCTCCAGCCATCAGGCCACCAGATCCTTCAGGTTTTCCCTCTGATGGACTCATGAATGGATGGCCTGGGGAGGGGCTGTAGTCTTGCACAAGGAAGTGGGAGATGAAGGGCCCACCACCTTCCTGGGCCAGACTCATAGAGATGCATCCACAAGACAAGTTTTCATCCTCCCACAGCATCCCCCAGGTATGTTCCTTCTGAACTGGTCCCCACCCTGTCTTCTGAGATGGAGGCCTCATTGGTGCAGCTCTGGCCTTGGGCCACATGATTCAAGAGAGATGATAAGCAGGACTGATGAGTGACAGGTACATTTTATTGTTCCCTTTATCCTACCGTACTCAAGAATACCTCCTATTATCTCATTAGCCTAGTTTGCTAATGGACAGGGTGCCAGTAGGTTTGACCCCTGCCCCAGGAAAGGGTTGAAAAGGAAGAAAGCTGGGAAACTCTGCCCTGCCTGTCCACATAAAAATCCTGATTTGTCACTAAAGATAAAGCTGAAGGTGAAGCATTCTTGGACAGACGGTTTTGCAGGTTACTACACTGTAGACAGACGGCTAATTACTTGTTGGCCAATTAGCTGGAAGGTCCATGAGGGTAGGGCCTCTGCAGATTGTGTTGAATCCTCTGTGCCCAACACAGTGCCTGGCATATAGTAGGTGCTCAGTAAATTTGACAATGGTTTAGTAGTCAAGGAACTGCTGGTTAAGAGAGGACTCTATGTCAGAGCTACAAAGGGAAAAAGTATTAATTAGAGTAGTTCTTCCTCTAGACCTCTCTGCTTGGGCAGGGCCCATGAGGCTTTTCTCAGTTGCAGCTGAAGCCCGGGCTCCACACAGTGCCTTGCAGAACTTGGCGTAGGGAGCTGCCTTCCTTTTCCACATTGTCTCCTCCCACTCAGACATGTTCTGCTCTCTCCACACTTTCAAGGGCTGGAGACAGGCAACTTCCACAGATAAGGAATGGAGGCCCTGTCTGTGAGGGTGTCCTCATTCATTGATTGAGTCACATTTTTTTTGATCAACATTCATTTATTGAGCATGCACCCAGTGCCAGACCCTTTACTAGGTAACTGGAGGTAGAGGGACAGTAAGGCCTGTCTCTGCCCCCAGGGGTCTCAGAGTCTGGAGAATGAGATGGACACAGAAGCTGTCAGCCACAGGACTGTGCCACAGTGCTGACATTGCCCTGGCAGGATCCAGAAGCACCATGAAACTGACTGTAGCAGCCTCCAATGTTAGCATGTTGTTGACTTGTATTGGATGAAGTGGGGAAGCAGGAGGCCTGTAACAGGGCGGTCAGTTCTCAGAATAGTGCGAATGTGACAACTAGAGAAGTCCAAGTGTTCTAGTCAGGGCTGTCCGGGATGCGATGAGCAGAGGCCCACTTGCATGGAGGAGCCTGGCTATGGACTTCTACACAGGGGAGGGGATGCCCAGCTCCGTTTCAGACTAGAGTGGGCACCTGGGAGGCCAAGGTCAGAGGTTCTTCCTTCTGGCCCTGAGGATCTAAACAACTTCCCTCCTCTCTGCTTTGCTCTGTGCTCTGGCTTGGCAACAGAACACATCTAGTACTAAGAGGGGATGAAAGGCCTGGTTCTGCATCAGCTAAACACTTCCCCACTTGTGACTTGGGAGCCACACCTTCTGTTTGAAACTCATTTTCCTTCTGTGACATGGGAAAAAACCGTGTACATAGGAATGAGAAACACAGGGCAGGACTATATGGTACAAGGGGTAGGAGAGAGGGGACCACAAAGAGTCAGAGACTTGGAGAGGAAAGGCTTCCTGGCTCAGGGGCAGCCAAGCTTGTCACAGAGCACTGGGGCACACCTGGCCACCACCCTATTCCAGCCTTTGAGGTGGTCAGTACTCTGGATGAGTAGATAGTCGTAGGGAGGTGGGAAAGCAGGGAAGTAGTGAATGTAAAGGTGGACACTTGGACAGTGCTGAGAAGTCAGCAAGCCACTTACTCTTCCTCACAGACACTCGGGAAGACTGCATTTCGCTGCGCCCCTGCTTTTGGATGGGGCCATATGATTAGTTCTGGCCAATGGAAGGTCGCTTTCCTGGCCCAGCTCCTAGGATCTCTCATGAACTCCTCAGCTTCTCTCCTTACCTGTAAAGCAGATCTGCCTGCCTCATCTGAATGCAGAGAACCCAGCAGAGGCCTGCACAGGGAGGAGGGAGCTACAAAACGGAAGGGCCACCA
The DNA here is from genome assembly GCF_017311325.1 of Ursus maritimus. NCBI lineage: Eukaryota > Metazoa > Chordata > Mammalia > Carnivora > Ursidae > Ursus > Ursus maritimus. Next base: position 28,096,928 of record NW_024424453.1, read on the forward strand.
ACCAGGAACATTCGTTTTGTTTCTGTGCATAGGGGGAAAGGCTTTGTTGTATTAAGCCCCTGAGATTAGGTTTGTCAAAGCTATTGGTCCATCCTGACAGATACAGAAATTGGGACAGGAAGAGGGGTGTTGCTGAAATAAAATAGTACAATATGTGGCATTGGCTTAGAGTAGGTGTTAAGCAGTGAGGAAGCTATATTGAGGGCTGGAGAAGGAGAGATCCATGTTGTTAGAGAAAAACCATTTGATAAGACGATGGCTTTTTGAAATGTGAGAGGAAGACCACACACCTAAGAGTCCTCAGTACGAGGGCAAAGGATGGGGAGTGGAGTCTTAGTTTGTGTGGATGTTATTGTCTGTGATGACATGCTATTCCAAGAATCATGTGTGTTCAGGAAAGGCTCAGCTGGTGTAAAAGTAGAAATGAAAAGAAATTTGAGAGATTGCAGAAATTTGGTACCTTAAAAGGGAAAACCCAGTATTTTGAGGCCCCAACTAGGAAGAGAGAAGATATTTGAAAGTTTTAACCAATAAAGGCTCAGTAGAACTTAGTTGGATAAAGCACTCAGGGAAAACATCTTAATTTTGGCCTTTTTGTTCAAGCTGCTAGCTGGTAGGCTGGTAACTGCCTTTACATCAAGAGAGAAAGGCAAGGGAGGGGGTGAAAAAACACTTTGAGATTTGAGTACTATGACCAGGAAAGAACTTTGGTGATGATTAATACCTGGAACTGAAAGCAAATAGATTAGCAAGGTAGTAAGTGTCTGAAGGAATTAAATTTTGTAAGCTACAGCAAGCTTAGACCAAAACCAGTTTGACTGTTCAAGACTTAAACCTTGGTCAGAGTGGCAGTGGTGCTGTGGCGGGAGGCAAGCCGGACACCGTGTTCCTCCACACACCAGACATCCTGGGAACTTGTCTTCTCTGTCAGCAGCCAAGCCATTTGCAAGTTCCAAGAAAATGGACACAGTGAACTAAACAAGTTGGATGACTAATAGACATTTCAGATTTACAATAGCAAAAGGCAAACATTTGCAACTTCTGATTCTGACCAAAGTTGATTAATGGACCAGATTTACTTCTACGCAAAACAACTAAAAAATTAGACAAATATATAAAGCAATGTCATTAAGTGATTGGATATTAGGCAGTGAAGAAAGGTGATCCCTGATGGATGGGAAGCAAATTAGATGCATCCTGTGATGGCCCCAACCTAATGCTTAGCACTCTCCTCAAGTTAAGGTGATAGAGCTGGGAGGCCCAGTGCTTGACTTTGCCAGGCAGATCATCAGAAAGGAGAAGTTGCACAGAGAACTCTAGAAATCTAGAGAAGGTCCCTGGAGTATTCAGCTGAGTACTGGCCATGCACATGTATGAGGAAATTTCATAAGGCAGGGGAAAGTATCTCCCGAAAAGGGCCAAAGGAAAAAATCCCTGTAGCGCACACGGGGACACACTGAATGTCTGTTTCCACCACCCAGAGAGGAAAATTTCATCATTCACAGGGTATCAGATAGAACATTAAGGAGAGTTTGCTTCAGTAGTGGGGAAAAAGTAGCCCCAGACTATACACTACCTATCTAACAAAGCTCAAAACCAAGACCTAAAAGAATTAAACTGGTCCCAAGTAACCTAATCGTGCCCAACAAGAATCAAACATCTTTATAGGGTACCCTAACAGGATAAAATTCCAACTGTCAGGCATACACTCAAAGACTGCCAGGTCTGCAAAGCAGCAGAAAGGTATGATCCATAATGAAGAGAATAATCAATCAATAGAAACTAACCTAGAGATTACATAGATAATAGAATCAGAAAGTTGGGATCTTAACACAGTTATTGGAACTATGGTCCATATATACAGGAAGATAGATGAAAGATTGAACATATTAAGTAAACATGGAAGATAAAAAGAATACTCAAATAGAACTTCTAGCCATGAAAACTACAATGCCTGAGATGTAAAAAATATACCCGGTGTTACACAAGGCAGGTATTGGGGGAGGTGAGATTAGTGAATTTGAAGACAGAGCAATAGAAACAACCCAAAATAAAACACAAGGAGGAGAAATACTCCAAACAAAGCATCAGTGGGCTGTGGGACAGCATCAGGCATCCTAATATACGTGTAACTGGAGTCCCTGAAGGAGAGGAGAGAGGAGAGAAGAGGTGAAAAACATTTTTTTTTCAGCTTATTCAGATATAGTTAACATATAACATTGTATAAGTTTAATGTAGCTGTTTACAATGTGTTGTTTTGATACACATCAGTGTATCACGTAAGTGTATGCACAAAAATGTATATTGCAAATTATTACCACCAGAGTATTAGCTAATACCTCCATCACATCATATGATTACTGTTTCTTTTTTTGTGCTGAGAACATTTAAGATCTGCTGTCTTAGTAACTTTCAAGTATATAATACAGTATTGTCAACTATAACCACCATGCTGTACATTAGATCCCCAGGACTTATTTTGAAACTAGAAGTTTGTACCCTTCAGCCAACATCTCCCCATTCCCCCACCCACCAGCCTCTGGTAACCACCATTCTGGCTTTTTTTAGATTCCATATAGGAAAGGTCATACAGTATTTGTCTTTCTCTGCCTGACTTATTTCACTTAGCATAATGCTTTCAAGGTTGTCACAAACGGAAGGATTTCCTTCTATATCATGGCTGAATAATATTCCACTGTGTGTGTATATATACCCAGAAGTAGGATTGCTGGATCATATGGTAGTTCTGCTTTTTTTTTTCTTTTTTGGCCTTTTATTTTACCAAACTAGATAAAAACAATGAACTCAGATATTCAAGAAACTCAGCAAACCCCATGCAGAAGAAAACTGAAGAAAAGTACAGTGGGGTATTCCTTAAATTGCTTAAAACAAGAGATAAAGAGAAAATCTTTAAAGTGGCAAGAGGGGGAAAAATGGTTGTATATTTTTTGTTGAAATAAAATGCAAACCAGAAATAATCTAACACATCTTTAAAGTACTGAAAAATAAGAATTGTCACCCTAGAATTTTTTACCTAGTGAAAATATCTTGGTGTGGTATGACATCATTCGAAAGTAGACTGTGACAAGTATTATGTATATGCTATAAACTCTAAAGCAACAACTAAAACAGCATAGAGTTATTGCTTATATGCCAACAAAGGAGAAGGAGATAAAAACTTCTAAATTGATCCAAAAGTAGGCAAACAGAGAGAAAGAGAACAAAGGACAGATGAGATTTTGTACTGTTAGAGCAGATACCCTATTCTGAATAATACAGGTGGAAAAGTAGGCAGATAGGTGGGTATGATATAGATGGTGGGGTGGATGGTAGGTACACAGATGGGTAGGTGATAAGTTGAAGGTCGTGGAGTGCATACGCTTATCCCCAGGTCTTAGATTCATTCAGAGCTCAGGCCCTGGTCTTGGGGCCTCGTACCTTGCCTGACTAATGACTGCTTAATTTCAGCTCAGTTTCTTCCTTAGAGAAAACCTGTAAGGAGATGTACCATGAAGAATGGATAAAATTTAGACACATAGAGAAGGGGATGGTTTTTCAGGAAAAGATAAAGCATAAACAGAGATAGTGCAGGAAAAAAAAAATTGGTCAGAGACAGCTAGGATACCAATTAGGGATTGAATGAAGTTATAGGATCAGGAGGCTATGAAAGCAAAAAAAGTTGAATGACTAATCCTAGTACAGTTACTGCAATGACTGCTATTACTGTTTATTGAGCAGTTACTATGTTCCAGGAGCTATGCTAGAGGGTGTACCTATTTTGTGGTACCCTCTAAAGTTGATATCATTACCCTAATGTTATATTGGCAAAGAGAGATTGATTAACATGGCTATGGACACAGAGTGGGTGAATGTCTCAGCTGAAATTCAAACCAGGCCAGGATGACCCCAATCTGGGCCTTCTGTTGCCTCATGGAAACAGCCTTCTCCCTGGGTGGACCATCTAGTAGTTTGAGAGGTCTTACTGTCTTCATAGGCCCTCTGCCTGGGGATGCTCTATTTTCTTCAGGACTTGAGATCCTTTAGAAGGTAAGTCCAAAAAAGTGGGGTTCACCTGGGGTGGTCCCCCATAGTACTGGGCCTCAGAAACTGAGGAAGCAGAGAGTGGGTACCTCAAAGGGGGCACTGCTTTCTCTCGTCAGTCTGTGATCCTCACCCTGAGCAAGAGTCCCCCTTCCTCCTCCTCTGTATTGGCTTTGAATCCTAGGCCTCACCAGATGGATGACCCCAGACTAATCCCTTCATCATTCTGAGCCTCAGTTTCTTTATTTGTAAAAGGGGAGTATAGTTCTTAGCCCTTGGATGAGCAGGTACAGCAAACACTCCACCAAGCTGGGTCATTTCAACCTTAGAACAGTGAGAGGCTGGGGAGGGTGGCTGGCATCACAGAGGGAATGGCCCTGGTTGCACTGAACTCGGCTCCAAGATGCAGTGAGAGGAGGCTGGAGAGGGGCAGCCTTTAACCTCAGACAGCAGAGGGTTCTGTTCCCTGCTCTGCCACCTACTGGCTGTACTTGCACTTTGTACAAGTTCTGAACATTTCTGAGATTTGGTTTCCTCATCTCTGAAGGGGGATCTTTGTGGGACCCACCTCAAATGGGGTATCAGGACTCAGTGAACAAGTATCTATTGGGGCCTAGCCTGGAGCTGGGGACAGAGCTCCTCTACTGTTATTTTTCGCACAATAACACAAGGGTCCTGATGCCAGGTGAGGGGTGGGTTCCTGGCATATAGGGCAAGAAGCTCCTCTCCTTGCTCCTGCCAGCCGAGGGTTTGGCTAAGCAACTCCAGGGTTGGCAACTAGAGATAGAAGCATGAGGGTAAGGCCTTTTTCTTTTGTGGCTAAAACTTGTTTACTAGAGAACAGCCAGGAGTGCCAAGGGTCAGGTTTCCATAGCCCTGGGAAATGCTATGGGGGTTCTTGGAGGGAGCCCTGAAATTAGCAGTGCCTGACAGGGTCTGAGCCCCTCCCGTGACCTTTGACCAGCTCAGCCCTGCTTCTTGTGCCCTCTTTGCCTCCTGTCTCCATGGATCAGGGTTCCTAGGTGCTGCTGTTTTTGCTACTAAGAATCTTACTTATTAAAACTTTTGTGGGACCCCAGAAGGGCTCTGTTTCCTCATCTGTCAGATGGAGTGTTGGTATATCAATGTTCTGTAAATTTCAGTTATTTGCATATTATCTGTGTGTTGGGCTATATTTGTATAGAATCTGTTCCATTATTTACTTAATGCTTCTTTAAAAATACATATTAAAAAACCCTTAAGTGCAGTTGTTTTAAAAGGCAACTTCAGATATGCCTATGATAAATGGAAAACCTGACATGAATAGGAAGTGTCCATAAAAATCAATACATATGTTTAGAACAACAGTGTGTGTCCTATCCTACCTCCAGTGATCCCACATATCACACTTTGAAAATGCAGGGCTAGATCCTATGGCTCCTCCCAGCTCCATGCTTCCCTGACTTCTGCCTCTTCCTCCTTTCCGGGAACAGAGGCGAGGTGGGGGACACACCCCCACAGTCATTATTCTTTGCCCTGCTGTTATCTCTGTGGACCAGCAAATCATCCTTGTGGTTTTGCAGGGTAAGGGACAGAGGTCTGGAGCTTCTGTGTCCAGAGAGGCCTCTGATGTTGGGACAAACAGTATAATCCAAAGAGGAAGCCCCTTTGTTATTTAGTCCCATCTAAAGAATCTCAGAGGTTCTCTGAGAAGAATAGCAGCAGAGATTACATCAGCAGCCTGTCCTCAGGCCCCATGAGACACAGGCATCCCCCGTTCCTGTCCCCTGGGCAGCCATAAAGAGACAGCACACTAACAGCTGCCCTCACTCTCTGAGGCCTAAGAATGTCAGGAATAGCAGGGCAGGAAGGCAGAAGCCAGGGACTTGTGTGTGCTTACTAAGTCACGCCCAGAGCAGAGAGGGGGCCCGCAGAGCTATGGGGTGTTTCTTTGTTGCAAGTATAACATCTAATATGAAGTGAGGCCTGGGATAAGTCTCAGCCCTTGTCATGAATGATCTCACCGGGCTCTATCTCTTTCACAGAGAAGGAGGAGAGCTGTTGAGGGGCAGAGGGGCTCCAACCCAGGACTGTTGGAACAGCAGCGCTGCTACCTTGCTTTTCTGAGCAGTGTCTCTGGGTGACCTCTCTCTTACCATCATCACTTCCTGCTAATCCTTCCTTCTCCATCCCCTCTTCATTTATTAAAATAATGACTGACTATTGTATGCCAAGCACTGGACTTTGCATGAACAGAGAACTTCTCCCACTCTATGCTGTCTCTAGTGCTCCTAGTCTCTCTTAATTTTTAAAAATCGTTTATATTAGAGTATTTTTAAAATACTGTAGGTTTACATACAATAAAATATACTCCTTTTAAGTGTATACACAAATGGATTTTTAAAAAATGTATATGCCCGGGTAGCCACAACCCAGATCAATATGTAGAACGTGTGCGTCAGCCCCAGAATTTCCTTCAGGTCCCTTTGCAAGCCAGTCCCTCCCGTACCCTGGGAAAGTACCATTTATTTCTGTCCTTATAGATCAGTTCTGCCTTTTCTAGGATTTCATATAAATGAAATCACACAGTATATATTCTTTTATGCCCGGCTTCGTTTGCCTAGCATAATGTTTTAGGAATCTGGCCCATTTTTATTGCAGAGTAATATTCCATGGTGTGCATATACCACAATTTGTTTACCCATCCATCTGTCGAGGGTATCTGGGTGGTTTTCAGTTTGGGGCCTATTATGAATACAGCTGTCATGAATATTTGTGTACAGGTTTTTTTTGTGGACATATGTTTTTATTTCTCTTAAAACCTAGGAGTGGAATTGCTAGGTCATACGGGAAGTATGTGTTTTACATTAAAAGAAACTGTAAAACTGTGTGTTTTTTTTTAATCATTTTACATTCCTGTGATGTATGAGCAATGTCTGAGAGTTTTAGTTGTTCCACATTCTCACCAATATTTTGTGTTGTCAATTTTTAAATTTTAATCATTCTTTTGGGTCATTGCATATATAGTGGTTTCTCATTGTTGTTTTAATCCATTATTCACTGATTACTAATGGCTTGAGCATCCTTTCATGTGCTTATTGGCCATTCATAAGTTTTCTTTTATAAAGTATCCATTTAAAAAAAATTGGGTTGTCTTTTTTTTTTTTTTTTTTTTTTTTTGAGAGAGAGAGAGCGCGTGTGAGTGAGGGAAGGGGCAGAGGGAGAGAAAGAATCCCAAGCAGCCCCCTGCCCAGTGCAGAACCCAGTGGGGGGCCTGATCCCACAACCCCAAGGTCATGATCCAAGCTGAAATCAAGAGTCAGATGCTCAAGTGACTGAGCCACCCAGGCACCCTTGTTTGTCATCTTACTATTGAGTTGTGAGAGTTCTTTATATATTCTAGATACAAATTCTTTTTCTAATATATGTATTATGAATATTTTCTCTTGGTTTGTAGCTTGTTTTTTCATTTTCTCAATAGTATCTGTTGAAGAGCAGAAGTTCTTAATTTTTATGAAATCTAAGTGATCACTTTTTCTTTTATGGTTAGTGTTTGTGTATCCTGTTGAAGAAATCTTTGCTGGGGCGCCTGGGTGGCTCAGTCGGTTAAGTGTCTGGCTTCAGCTCAGGTCATGATCCCAGGGTCCTGGGATGGAGGCCCACGTCAGGCTCCCTCACTCATCAGGGAGTCTGCTTCTCCCTCTCCCTCTGCCTCTTCCCCTGCTGTTCTCTCTCTCTCAAAAATAAATAAATAAAATCTTAAAAAAAAGAAATCTTTGCTTGTCCCTAGGTCACAAAGGTTTAATCCTATATTTTATTCTAAAATTTTTATAGTTTTGGCTTTTACATTTAGGTCCATGTTCTGGTTAACATTAATTTTTGTATATGATGTAAGGTTAGAATCGAGGTGTTTTTTTTTTTCCCCTTTACCAATATTCAGTTGTTCCAGCATCCTTTGTTGAAAAGATGATATCCCTTGTGGAATATCAGTTGACCGTATATGTATGCATGGGATTATTTCTATACTATCTAATCTGCTCCACTGATCTTACACCAATACCACACTTTCTTGATTACTATAGCTTTCTAGTATATCTGAAAATCAAGTATAAGTGCTCCAAATTTGTTCTTCTCTTTCAAGATTATTTTAACTTTTTACATCCTTAGTATTTCCATATAAATTTTAGTATCAGTTTGTCTATTTCTGTCAGAACAACCTGCTGGAATTTTGATTGGAATAGTTTGAGTCTGTAGTTCAAATTGAAGGAGAATTGACATCTTAACAATGTAGGGTCTTCCAACCCATGAACATGGTATATCTCTTTGTTTTTTAAAGGTTTTCTTTAGTTTCTCTTTTTTAAAATTTTTTTTTATTATGTTGTGTTAGTCACCATATAGTACATCATTAGTTTTTGATGTAGTGTTCCATGATTCATTGTTTGTGTATAACACCCAGTGCTCCATGCAATACATGCCCTCCTTTAGTTTCTCTTAATAATATTTTGTGATTTTTAGTGAATAGGATGTGTTCATACTTTGTGAAATTTATCTCTATTTCATATGTTTTGATACTATTATAATTGGATTTTTAATTTCATTTTTCAATTCATTGGAATTGGTATATAGAAATAAGAATTGATTTTAATATATTGACCTTGTGTCCTGCAACCTTTCTAAATTCTCTTATTGCTTTTAACTTCTTTTGGTAAATTCCTTAAGATTTTTAACATATGGGGCGCCTGGGTGGCTCAGTTGGTTAAGCGCCTGCTTTCAGCTTACGTCATGATCCCACGGTCCTGGGATCAAGCCTTGCATTGGGCTCCCTGCTCAGTGGGGAACCTGTTTCTCCTGCTCCTTCTGCCTGCTGCTCCCCTTGCTTATACTCTCTCTTTCTCTCTCTTGGTCAAATAAATAAATAAAATCTTAAAAAAAAATTTTTTAATTTAAAAAAAGATTTTTAACATATATGAGCATATTGTCTACAAAATAAAGACAGTTTTGCTTCTTCCTTTCCAATCCTTATACTTTTATTTCTTTTTCTTGCCTTATTACCTAGGCCAGTACCGCCAGCATTATGTTGAATAGAAGTGGTAAATACATCTTCAGATCATTCTTGGTTTCTTTCTTGATTTCCCACATAATGCCATTATTAGATCTTATGATTCTTCCTTTGGAATACATCCAAAGTCAGATGACCTCCTACATACTCTACATAGTGAACTAGTTAAAATCATGGACTCCAGAGCCAAAATGCCTGTGTTCAAATCTTGACTTTACCAGTTACTTAACTGTGTATGTTTGGGCAGTTACCTAACCTCTTCGTCTCAGTTTTCTGATTGATATAAAGAGCATGATTATAATTATACCCACTTCATAGTTTGTTTTTTGGGGTTTCTTGTGTTTTGCTTTGTTTCTTTGTGTAAGGATTAAGCCTTGGCTCATGGGAAGTGCACACTGAATGTCAGTATCAAGTAGTTCTGTAAGTGATCTCACACTTTCAGCTCTGCTCCTGCTTCAGGCTATTCAGAAGCCAGATGGATCCTGTTAAAAGGTAATTCAGAGCGTATCACTCTCAGGTTCAAAACCATCTAGTGGTTCCCGTTTCATTCAGACTAAAAGTCAAAGACCTAACAATAGCCTGATAGTCCAGGCTGAGGAGGCTTAATGAAACCCCACACCTCACTGTTCAGACACTCCCCTCTTCAGGGAGTGGACTACAGGAAGCATAGTAGTTCAACCGGAAGTTGCGGAAGTTGCGTGAGTTATTGGGGGGTAGGTAAGGGTAGCTGCCCACTCCCATTGTGGGGTTGCCCTGCCCTCCAGGAAGTGTGTTCTTGCCCAGCCCAAACTCCTGTTCCCTCCCTAAGATAACAGGGACTTGCCACTGCACACAGGCCGATCTCAAAGGCCAGACCAGTGAGCTAGAGAGGCTGGGGAGACCTAGCAAGGGCAGCCTACCGAAGTTGGCTGATTTCTTTCTTTTTTTTAAATATCTATATATTTCTGTTGGGGGGGGAGGGGCAGAGAGAGAATCTCAAGCAGACTCCCTGCTGAGTGCAGAGGCTGACCTGGGGCTCAATCTCACAACCCTGAGATCATGACCTGAGCCAGAATCAGAGTCAGACACTTAACTGACTGAGCCACCCAGGCACCCCAAGTTGGCTGATTTCTTAAGGAGCCATGTATCGTGTCTAGATGGTCCTGGAGTCAGAGTAGGCCAACTATAGCCTCTTTGGCTTCTGAGAGGGAAGGGTATCTCTCTGTGCCATCTGGAAGACAGAGTCCAGTCTGGTGTTTGAATTTTCTTGTTTGCGGCCCAGAAGTGGCATTGGAAGGACCCTGTCCTGGGTACCAGTGATTCAGTGATGAACAAGACCCAGCCCTGCCCTCACAGCGCTCATCATCTGGTGGGGAGACAGACATATAAATGGCCAGTGGGGCAAGCATTGGAGCTACAGGAACTGTGAGGAGGTACCCACACAACCCTGGGGGCATGACAGGCAGCCCGAGAAGGCTTCCAGGAAAGACCACAACCTAATTTCTCAGGAATAAAAGTCTTCACTGATTTCTTTAGGGATGAAAACTCAGAGGATTTCCTTTCCAACAGTTCTGATAAGGCAAGCACTGTCACCCACTTCTTACCACACCTGCACCAGTGTCACCCAGCCATCCTGTGTGAGTCAGTATCCTTGGCTGGAAGCCAGGCCCAGAGTTGTGGTTGTCTCATCCCCGGCGGAAGGGGATTTGGAAAGGGGTCCTGATCAGTGTTGAGCATCCATTGTGTGCCCCAAGCTGTGCTGGGCACATTGTATGCATGATCCCTTGTTGTTTTCAGCACTGCTCTGTGAGGTCAGTATCATTACTTCCATTTTAGAGATGAACAAACTGAGGCTCAGAGGGATTCAGTTCTGTCTCAGCCATGCAGCTAAGAGGCTAAACCTGGATTTGCACACAGACCTGTCGGCCTTCAAGCGTGAGTCCTTGCCACAGAACTCAGGATTTACCTTCATGCCCTCTGACACTCCTGAGCCAGGGTAGAGTGACATTTGCAGTGTTTCTCTCACAGCCTTCAAGCATCGGAAGTGTAGAAGCCAGGGCTATGACTCAGTGGGTTCTGTAACCGCCCCCAAACTTCACCTCACTCAGACAGACTTCTTACTCAGCCTCAAAGGGAGTCTTGGGCTGGGCCGTTCCCATGACAAGTAAAACATTCCCCTCACCACCTGCCTAACAAGAACCAGCACTCTGGTTGCCCAGTCACAGGGAGACAGACTGACCAACACCCCCTCCCTAAATATGGCTCCCCTTCTACTTCAGGTAACATGTTAGGCCCATATTGATGTTAATGACACTCCTGGTATCAAACCGTCTCTGGGTGCCAGGCGAAGTTGGGGGCTCTTCTTATATCCCTCACCTCAAATCTCAGAGGCTGTCAGAATTTCCATCTTCATTTTATAGAACAAGTATTTTATAGGCTCAGAGAGGCTAAGTTATTTTTTCAAGGTCAATATCGGATTTGAAACCAAACTGACCCAAAGTCAGTCCCCACTCTGCCCTAGAGAAACCAGACGTAGAAGGTAGGGAGAGGGTCAGAGATACACTAGGAGTTCACGTGGGGTTCTAAGTGTCCCTGAGAGAGAGGTATGGGGTAGCTGGACTTACAGGGGCTCTCTCTTGGGGACCTGGTGCTCCTCAAGATCTTATGCTCCCTGCCTATGCTTCCACTTTGGGGGTATTGCCACTTTGGGGGTGGCTGTGGAAGGGTCAAGTATCAGAGCCTCTCCAGGGCAGAGCTCTGCCAACTTTTCCACTCAGTCCCTCATCTGGGAGGATTTCCTATTCAATGGTTCCTCCTCTCTGCAGGGGCACAGCTGGCCCAGCTGTTTGCCATAGGCAAGAGTCCTAGGGAAGCCCTTTGTTTCTTCTCACCTGGCCTGATATCACCGTACTTCCAGCCAAACTTTCTGAGACAGGAGCTTGATTGCTGGGAGAGGGGTCTATGGCCTTGTTATCAAGGTTTAGAAACCTTGAAACACTGACAGGTGGCTTCCTGTAAACTATGGAACTCATGGGGCCAGCCCTGAGGAGCCCTGAGCTCTGATGAGGATACCCAAGGCCCTGAGCCCCGATGAAGGTCCCCCAGCCCTGAGCCATGATGAGGGTCCCTCAGGCATCAAGCTCTGTAACATCTTCTAAATAGGGAGGCTTTAGTTGTAGGACTCTATCCCAGGCACTGCGACTCAGCCAGGGTCTCTGATAACATCCACTTCCTGAATAATGAATCAGTAACTGACTGGCTCTCTTCCCCCAAGTTGTCCCTCCTCCTTCTTAGTCCAGGATCCCTACCTCCCTGCCCCGCATCCTTGCCCTAGCACACGAATAGTCTCTGAGTGAGGGTCTGCTGACCATCTTTCTGCTCATTTTCTTCTGGACTCATTATTTACTCTTTGAGTACTAGCAGACTGTGCCCTTCTAAGAGGCCTTTAAGCCCATCCTTCTCCTCTACCACATGCTGTCTTTCACTGACCCTCTTCTCCGTCCCTTCCCATTCCATGTGCAATTCTTCATTCTTTCTTCATCAGGAGCAGAGCCTGAAGAGCTCTGGGAGGGCTCAGGTGGCTCCAGCCTGGCCAGCTTCCTAGGAGGGCTGTTGTGGGCTTGCTGTTGGACCCTTGGGAACACACAGGAGGCTGCCTTTCTGCATAGGGGTGGTGAAGGAAGGCCTCTCTGTAGACTCCAAGGAGGAAAAGTAAGGGTAGGAAGGAGGATCCGTGGGGAGGAAGAGGTAAAAAATCAGAGTCCATCCCTGTAGTCTGGGAGGACTGGGACTGCCTTCTTGTGGGCAGATTTACATTAGGCCCAGGGGGCTTTACCCTTCTTTGTCACATACCAAAGACTGCAGGCTTGGACACAAGAGTTAGAGAGCCACGGGCAAACAGAGACAGAAGGAAGAAGGAGCAACGGGAGCAAGCTGGGCCCAGAAGGGCCCAACGGCAGGTTTATGCCACAGCCTGAGAGACAGAGTAAGCAAACCTAGTGGATTCAGGGATGGAATGGGAGGCTGGGGTGGAGAAAGCTGGAACAACATCTGCGAGGGGATGTTCCTGCCTACTCCCAGTCCAGTGGGTTCCAAGCTTTCCAAATGTGTGGACCCCTTTTTGATATCCAGAAATCTGATGTCTTTAACATGATTGATAGTATTTTTACTTTTTCGTGCTAATAATTTCCAGAAAATAAATTTAAAGCAGACTGTCTACTAAGGTATGGGCTTGGGACAAAATCTTGCTGCATGCTGTTTAGGATTCTGCTCACAACCTTTAGAAAAGCAGCTTCATTTCAATTGGATGAGTTCCTTCTCAGTTTCAATGTACTGTTCTAATTCTGTCAAATACATAATTATTATGTATTTGGATTTCATTAGTTGCATTATTTAAGAAGCCCAAGAATAGTACCATTTTGCTTAAAAATACTTTTTTACTGTGGGAATTTTCAATCACAAAACTAAAGAAAATGGTAAAACAAATCCCCATGTGCCCATGACCTGCTTTAATAATGAACACATGACAAATCTTGTTTCATCTCCAACCCCTCCCTCCCTCCTCCCCCTGCCTCTGGCCACTGTATTATTTTAAAGCAAATTCCAGACTCATAACATTTCATCTGTGAATACTTCAGTCTCTAAGAAGAACTCCTAACACCTAGAAGTTAACAATTATTTCTTAATATCATCAAATATCCCATCTTGTTTAAATTCCCCAGTTGTCTCATGAATGGCTTTTTACAGATGGTTAGTTTAAATCAGGATCCAGAGTTCGCACATTTGCATTTGGTTCACATGTCTCTTAAGTCCTGCAATATCTAGCAGTTCTACCTCTTTTTTTTTTTTTCCTGGTCATTTAATTATTGGAAAAACCAACGCATCTGTTCTATAGAGTTTGCAATATTCTGTACTTTGTTGTTTGCACCCTCTTGGTATCATTCACATGTTTCTCTATTCCCTGTCTTTCCTGTAAAAGGTAGTTAGGTCTGAAGGTTAAATCAGACTCATGGGCGATTTTCTACAAGAACATTTCATAAATGGCATAATTTCTTATTTTATCATAGAAGGAGTCACATAATGTCTGTTACCTCTGTTTCTGTGAGACATTCATTATAGATTGGTGCACTGTAGGTTTTCTATCAACATTCTAGCCAATGATTTTAAAAGGCACCTATTAATGAACATTGCCTAAATACATTATTGCTTTAGGGTATGCAAAATGGTGATTTTCAAATTCTGTCCACCTCTTCTGAATTTATTAGCTAAAATTCTCTGATAAAGAACTTTCCTACAGCAACTATTTAGTTACCCTGGAATATGGTTTGTGTAGGAGCTACACTTTCTTTTCACCAATTTTCAAAATAATGAGCTGGTGTCCTAATAGCTGCCAAAGGTGACCAGTGAGATGGATGTCTAAGATCTTATCTCATGAAAACTCACCAAGTTAGCCTGCCACAGTCTTATGGATGTCAGCTTAAGACTGCAACTGCTGGGTCAGAGACAAAGGACTTTATTACTCATGGTATGATAAGCAACATAACTTCAGTTCCCTTGTCCCAAGTCCCATGGGATGACACAGAGTGACCCAAGTGGATGCTGTCCATTCAGGGGGGTTGTATTACAGTAAGGAGTCACCTTTGTCCTAGAGGGAGGACTACTCATCCCCCTAAAGTTACTCACTGCTCACATAACCCTGAATGATCAGGGTCTGGCATTCTTTGCATGTCCAGCAAGAACATGCAGGGATGCTCAGGGCCATGGCTGTGTGGGATAGTGTTTTTGTTTTTGTATTATTATGCATGGGTTCAGTTATTTTTAATATATATGATGTATTTCATTCCATTGCAGTCATTATTTCTTTTGATGCTTCAATTTGTCCCATCTCTGGCCAGTGGTACTTTACTCCGGTGATCTTTTGGCATGACCCCAGTACTCTTGGGTAGCATCCTTGCTTTCTAGTTTGACAGAGTGATTCAGGCTCACCTCATAAATTTCCTGCTTCAGACCTTGAGACATTTCTCCAAGAAGTTCTTCATTGGGAGATTATAATTAGAGACCATAATAGGAGTGCTAGAAGTGCTCATTGCTACTGGATGCGTCATTGCTTCTAGGCCTTTGCAAAGGACAGAAACAAACAGGTATTTGTTTTAATTAAACAAATAGGTATTTGTTTTAATAAAAATAAATAACGAGCCAATATTAATATTTCAGATTAAACTTTTAGATTACAGAATTTGACTTAAAGCTAAAACTTTGTATTTGTAGCTCTTTTACACTGAAAATTTTGATTCCTATTAACACTAACATAATTACTAATTTTTTCCTACCATATAATAGTTTCAAAATAATATCACTAATATTATCACCACAACATGATTACTAATTAATTTAAGATTTCTTTGCAGTTTATTTAGCATATGTCTTATTTGCAATATTCAGTCAAATTACTGTATTTTAAAGTCACTCTAATAATTCTGTGAATGGTTAAGCCAGCAACTTGATATTCAGTTAGGTTCATTTGTTTTATTTTGTACTCAGTTTTTATGTATATTTTCTTTTGTTCTAATTTTCTCCAATTCTTTATATTTTCATTTTTGAAAATTCTTTAATTTTATTTAACTATTTAATTAAAATATCTACATCATTCCAAAGTCAAAACTGTCAAGTAAGGTAAATTCAGAGAAATTCAGCTTTCATTGTCCTTTCCTAATTCTTTTACACTCCCCCATGTGGAAACTTTTCATTTCTTCTTCAACGGTGTTGCCTTTGTCTTGAAATGTAGGCAAATATGAATTTATTTATTTTCTTATTTATAGTCCCCCAATTCCCGTAAAAGGTAGTGTATTATACACGTGGTTCTACACCTTGCCTTTTTCATATAGCAATATATGCCCTGTGGAGTTTACCAAGAATACAGAAATTCTCCTTATTCCTTTTTATAACTGCATAGAACTCTGTTGTGTTGACATGCTGTGGCTTATTAAACCGTCCCTGATAGCTAGAAATGTGGGATCCAGTCTTTTGCTGTTATAAACAATGCTTTAGTGAGTAGTCTTACAATATGTCATTTTGGTTTTCCTCGTGTGTCTTTGGGATAGATTCCTAGAAGTAGGATTGCTGAGTAAAGTGGAAACAGTTATGTAATTTTGCTAGCTGTTACTTAATTTCCCTCCACAGGGTTTGTGCTATTTTGCATTCCTGTCATTGCATACATTTTAAAGTGTGATGTGACAGTTTTGTTTAATATTTACAGTGTATCAGAAATTATATATATTTAGGGGCTTCTGGATGGCTCAGTCAGTTAAGCATCCAACTTTTGGCTTTACCTCAGGTCGTGATCTCAGGATAAAGAGATCTAGCCCTGTGTGGAGCTCCATGCTGAGTGCGGAGTCTCTCTGAGATTCTCTCTCCCTTTGCCCCTCTCCACCAATCTCTCTCTCTCAAATAAATAAATAAATAAATAAATAAATAAATAAATCTTTAAAAAAAATAGAGAGAGTGAGAGAGCAATTTAGACTTATAAAATAGAGTTAAATTTTGAGAGAATACAGTGTTTCAAAACATTTTAGGGTTTCTCAAGGAAAAATTTTAAATGACTAGGGATATAAGAGACTGAAGAATGATTGTTTGGTTTATATTCATGTTCTCAGTGTACCTTTGACGTGAGGTACACCAGTGTCCCCATTCCTGCCTCTCCATCTATTGGCTGGGTGGCCCTGCACAAGTGACTTAATCCGGCTCATGGGGAAAACATTTGTGGAAAGTGTGAGATGAGATAATGTATGAAAAGCCCTTGGCACAGAGTCTGGGGTAGGTGGATGACCATGTGGGAGAAATTGTTATTATTTGACTGTTCTTGCCAGGACCACACTCCCCCTCCCTCGCCTCTGGCTCTGCATTGAGGAGGCAGCTATGAAAAGACTGAATGAGCAGGGAGTAGGTTGAGCAACTTTGTCCCAGTTTGCCCAGACTTTTCTGGTTTTAGCTTTGAAAGTCCCATGCTCTGGGAATTCCCTCACTCCTGGGCAAACTGGAACATTGGTCACCCTCTTTGGGAGAGAGGCCTGGGTTGAGGGCCGAGGGTCCTCTGCCAGAGGTTAGAGACAGCTCTGTTCTCAGTCACACAGAACAAAACAAGCTACTCACAGAAGGAACCAAGAACTGTTTTGAAGTTAAAATAGGGACCTCATCTTGAAAGGCTGAACCACCAGGGGAAATCAGGTGTGCCCAGCTCCTTTCTCTTAGTCTGTGGCTGGGAGTAGTTTTTTGTAAGGCCTTTGACCTTTTGGTATCAACTGTCACTGAAAACCCCCTTGCCTGTCTCAGAATGATTGAAGTTAATATTTTATTGATAACAATTGTGAGGTATATAGTTAGCCTATTAGCTATTCTGAAATATGGATTTTAATGTAATAAAAAGAAAGCCTATGAAGCTGTATTTAATCTTCTCTCTTCATTGGAGTAAGTCATTGTTTAATATTGACGAAGCGAGTAAGAACACTGGTATTTGGCAGCCTGAACTTCAGGACTTGCCTAAGGAATTTTCATGCCAGATTTGTGTCACTCAGCTCCAATTATTTCAACATTTTTATGAAAGAAAAATGGCCTTTCATAGACTTCAGGGTGCCCCAAGATTGCTGAGAAGTAGGCCACTTAGCCAGGGAGTTTGGGAGTGTGCTAGGATCTACCGACCAACCTCCGACATTCTTGGGCTGCAGAACTTCCCAGGGAGCTCTCTGGTCCCTGTGAAGGGCCAAGGAACAGTCTCGGGGTGTGGCATTGCAGGCACTCTGAGGTTTTAGACCCAGTGGGCTTATAACATGAGTCATACAACCAAATCCCTTTAATTGCTTCTGAAAGTGTAACTTCTGTCCAGAAGAGCTTCACAGTTCAAGACCCAGGATTTCTTTCTCTCAGAGGGTACTCTTGTCAGTGGGAGATGCATGCCATCTCTTGTGGCCGGTTACTCACTCTCATGCTTCCTTTGATCTGACCATCCACCATGCCATTTTTTTACCCTATAGTTTCAAGTGCATTGTGTTCCATCATCCCTGTGGAGAACGTTCAGCCATTTGTGGCGACCTGGCACCTAACAGCACCCAGTGAAGTGAATAAAGCCTCCTCACTGTGGGCAGCCCTAGTAGGGGCGATCCCAGGCACGTGTGGGATGCCTGCTCATAGCCCCAGGCCCTTCCCATTGTTACCCTGATGCAGCCTAGGGTGGGCACTAGACCACCAACTGGTCAACGGGACTTCCTCTCCTGGGACCTTGATTCTCTAATGGAGCAATGCGAGGGGTGAGCGGACACCTGGACTTGAACCCACTCAGAGGCAGCTTGGCACTCCAGGCCCCCCAGCCTCCATAGGCTCCCAGGTGTCTTCCTGCCTGCGTGCTCTGTGTACCGGCTGGAGCCTGGGGCCTGCCTGGGACCACAGCACGTAGGTGGCACCTGATGGTGAGGAAGGCCTATGAGTCACCATGTTGGGGACTTGCCTGTGAAACAATCTGCCTCTTCAGAGCCTGGGAATTAAAAATTTTTTAAACTAATTCCTTATTTGATTAAGTGATACATAAACCTGATAATCAAACACAGTAAAAACAGTGTCTGTCTGCCTCTTGCCCCCCACCCCATCCTGCCAATGTCTTTGTTTCTGTCCAGAGCTAACCTGCACATCCTTTATTATGGTGACTTTTAACGTCACAAATAAGAGTCCACCTACTTACATACTGTCCCACACCCTGCTTTTTTTCCAATGATAATGTATCATAGAGTCTCAATATTTCTGATGGGAAGAAGTAATTGGGTGCTTATGTTGGAAGGAACAAGGAGTTCTTCAAAGGATTTGTTTTAAAGTGAGAGGCTGGCCTCCAGGGGACCACTGGATAGGAGCTGGGAGCAGCCTCAGTTGCTCTGTGGATCTTTTAGCAATACTGCCTGTTTTCTGTCGGGAGAAACTTTTGACAAAGACCATTGATCTATCTCATCCCAGTATGTCTTCTCCTTGTGTGTGTGAACTTGTGCATATTTCTAACGCCTACTGCCTTGTGCGGGTGTGATAGGGTGGGGAAGGTTAGCCCTGTCCATCTTCTAGCACCCAGCGCAGGGCCTGGTACGCAGTGGGTACCTGAGAAACAGCTGATCATCTCCTCCTGGTGTCTCAGCCTAAATACTTTAGCCAAGATACGTCATTGTTTTCCAGCTTCCCAGCCCTTGCTTGGGAAAAATTTTGTCATTTCTTGTTGTATTTCAATTCTACCTGGAATAGCTTCCTGAGTTCATTATCATCTGTTGAGGTTGTGAGCATGCATTCTGGCTACCCTTCTCTGGAATGCTCTCCCTGACCAGCTGGGCCAGCCAAAGGCCACTGAAGGCATCCCTCTGTCTCACACAGGACTGCCCCAAACCCTAACACTTACTCATACACAGCAACCCCACCCTTATCGCAATCCCAATACTAAAATTGATACCAGCAACACAGTATTATACATGTGGAACAGTGTTTCAGTGGGACCTGAAGGCTCTCAGTGGCACCTGGAATCAGAGGGTTCCCAACAGCCTAGGGCCTCATCTCTGGATCTGTCATCCTTCCAAGGTGAGCCATTGTCTCTGCAGCTGGGAACCCTCAATGGGTCATTTCTTTTTCGTGCTCTCTCCTTCCTATTCTTTTCTTTAAACTCCTGAGAAAAAGAGGGAGCTAGAGACAAATATGGAAAGGCCACAGAAAGGACTTTAGATTTTGCTACAGTGAGCTGGAAAGTGTTCTTTGGACTCTGGAATGTTTCAGAAGAGTGACAACATTGAACTTACATTTTAAAAGATCATTCCACAGCTGTTTAGAGAACAGATTCTAGAGGAGTGAAGGCAGAAGCAGGGAGACTGCTGAGGAGGCCACAGCAATAACCCAAGTAGGAGAAGGTAGTGCTCAGACAGGGTGGCAGCCTTGGAGGTTGTGGGAGGGGTGGTCTGGTCTGGACAGAAAACTGAAGGAAGAGCCAGCAGAAGTCGTCATTGGAGTGGGGGGCATGAGAGACAGAGAAAGAGAGGCGTCAGTAGAAGCCCGGGGTTTTTGGAGGGGCAGGTGCTGAGCTGCCCTTTACAGGGACAGACCCTGGGATGCCCTATCAGTGTCACCATCTGACCCAGGAAAACAAACCTTCGCCATCACAGGCCTCAATTTCTTCTTGATACTTGGTGGTGGGAGAGATAGGCTTGCGGAAAACCTAGACTTTTTCCCCTTCTGGAGCCCACTGTGAAGTGCAGCTATTGTGTAAGGCCTTCCGGTAGGGTAGGACGCCTCGGGGGCTGCTTTTTTGACTCCAATAGCCTGATGACGCCTGCTCCAGTCTTTGCAAGAACACCATCTGGAGCAAGTAAACTCAGTTGCAGTGTTTAGGCCTACATCCTCCAATTCAATAGTAGAAGATAGTTTTTAGACTCTGTGAGCTGGCTATTTTGGTTAAGTGATGACTTTTGTTGTAAACAAATAGCCCAGCCAGGCCGCCCTCAACCGCAAGATGAGGAATTCTGACCCCATCCCGCCATTGTTGTGGAGAATGTCTACTCTAGGTCTTTTGAAACAATAGAGCCCACTGAAATGTAAACAGTGCCTTTCCCCTTGGACGTCCCTCCTGGGACATCCTTCTCCCTTCCCCCAGTGTCTCTGCAACTTGAATAGCTTCTGTAAGGAGACTCTCCCTCTGAAGTCTGAGGTCTGGGCTGAGTCTAGAGCTCCTGCATTCTTCCCAGGCAGGACTCTGGCTCTCAGTGAGAAGTGGGAGGGCCTTTCTGGGTCTCTACATCTGTAAGTTTGGGGAGTGGGCAGATCCTCAAGGGTCTGAGTTTCTGGACATTGTTGCTTGAAGCTTCGTTCTAGCCACTTAGCAGTGGCTTAATGGTGAACTTCAAGGGGGGTGAGCCATGAGCCCAGTGTCCATTGTGTTCATGGGTCTAGCATGGGGGTTGGCACGTTGTAGGTACTTGCTGAAGCTCCACTTAACAGAGTGTGGATCATTGAAGGAAGAGGGGCTGCTGCACCATTGGCACGGGAGCCCTGGCACCTGGGTCACCCAGGTGAGGCTCCAGAAGGCACAGGTGGATTCTGTTGATGACTCCCTGGGGTCCTATCGTGTGCCCTGGGAAGGGATGGTGTTTGGAAATACTCCTTAGCCTTAGAAGCTGTTGATGAGTGTGCCATGGAGGACCAGCCCCAAGTAGGCCTGAGCGAGGCTCTTTGTGGAGTGCGTGGGAGGCTGGGAGGAGCCTTCAGAGATGGATGGGAAGAGTAGAGGCCCACTCCATGCTGGGTCCAGACTGTCACTTCCTGATCAGAGGATTTGGAGAAGGGAGGCGTGCCTGGGATGTCCAGAACCTCCTTTGAAGGAGCCAATCTCCTATGAATGGGTATCTAGGACTTCGTCATATGGGAAATGACCAGCCAGGCCAAGAGCAGCATGGAAGCACAGGACAGGGGTCCCCAGGACATTGTACCCACCTTTCTGCCCTGCAGAGGGTCAGGGAGAAGCTTCAGTCTCTTGAAGACATTGGGAGTAAGTCTCGCTTTCATTCAGTGAATATTTAATGAGCACCTACTTTGTGCCGGGCACAAAGCAGACCAAAACTCCTTCTTCCATGGAGGCCACACTCCACTGGGATGATAAGCCCTCTTTCCCATACATTGAGAAGTCTCACTCAGAGGGGTCTGTGCCTCTCCCTGAAGCCAAAAGAGTGGTTGAGTGGCATGGACTGGAGCTGGAAAGTCAGGCTGTCAGAAGCATCCTGAGCAGCAACCAGGCCAACTGGTTGCAGACTTTCTTAGCTACGGATTTTTTTTTTTTAAAGAATCTTACCCGAAACCCCATGTAAACAGTGTTTTACTAAGCATAACTTTATTTGTTGACTTCTATTTGTGGTGTGTCAATTGGTGAGATCAATAAGGCAGTTTTGAATAACATAACCACCTGAAATCCAAGGGTATGGAAATCAGTCAGAATCATGCCAACCTAGGCATCAAGCACCTTCCCACAGATCAGGATTTCTCAGGCTCAGGACTATTGACATTTATGATTAGATATTTCTTCATTGTGGGGGCCTATCCTGTGCATTATAGGATGTTTACCACCATCCCTAGTCTCTACCTACTAGATGCAAGTAGTAACACTCCCCTCAGTAGTGGAAACCAAAAAGTCTCCAGATACTGTCAGGTGTCCCTGTGTGTGTGTGGGGGGGGGGTGTGCAAAATCACCCCATTTGAAAACCACCGCCATCTGTTTTGATTGAATATCCAGAAAATCCTGTTTCATGTGGAGAAGTACTTGTATTTGGTAAGAGTGTGTTTTGGGATTTTTTAAAATCAGCTCTCTGGACTCTCCTAGGACCACATTTAATTAAATAGAAGTTTTATTCTAAGGTCTGTACAAAAAAACAAGTTATAATAATGCAGCAGCCCAAGTTAATGTGTTGGTAGTTTTCAATGTACTAAAATTTGTATGTAACCCATTTGTGTGGGTGTGTTGTTTTTATTACAATTTTGAAGAATAGGAACATCTTCATATTAAAAACACTCAGACCAAATGTTGGCAGATCCTAAGCCCTCTGGGAGGCAGGTTCAGAGATGCTGGTTTCATATTAGGAAGCAGCTGTGGAGAGGCCAGAATTTGATTACAGAGCAGGTTGGGCACGAGCGCAGGGTCATGGTGCCTCTCTGCTACCCCAGAGACCCCAAGACTTCATCGGACAATGCCTGGAGGAGGCAGGGAGGGTGTGCAGAGGACTGGGGGCCTCTCAAAAGAGAATCCAGAATTGAAGAGAAGAAAAATAAAGACTGATTTAGGGGGATGAGTCCTCTCACAGTTCTAAGAAAGAGCCCCATAATCTTAGTGACACAGGGCCAGGAGGTTAAACCCAGAATAATCATAATGAAAACAATCTGTTTGCACCATTTGATGCTTCCAGAAATTTTCAGGAGCAAGTCCAAGGTGGAGAACCCAAGCGGAAGAACCGCTGATTGGAACTGAGCAGGCGGTGGTGAGATGAAAGGCTAGGGGACAGCATCTCTCCCAGCTCCCAAGGAGGAGGGCACCGGCCACCCTGGGGATGACAGGGTGGGGGCCCACAGGCTTCAGGAACAACAGCTGGCTTTAATGTTCCATCAAAAATAGTCCTTCCCTGGAATCGGTTTTTTCTCCCTCCTCCGACATTGGGAGCCAATTTCAGGGCTTGCTCCTGGGAAATCTGTCTCAAATGCAGTGGGACAGCTGACCACAGCCTAGGGCTCACCACCCCTGTGGGAACTGATAATAGAGCAAAATGTGGCAAAGGCCACGGGGCGCCTGGGTGGCACAGCGGTTAAGCGTCTGCCTTCAGCTCAGGGCGTGATCCCGGCGTTATGGGATCGAGCCCCACGTCAGGCTCCTCCGCTATGAGCCTGCTTCTTCCTCTCCCACTCCCCCTGCTTGTGTTCCCTCTTCGCTGGCTGTCTCTATCTCTGTCGAATAAATAAATAAAAAATCTTTAAAAAAAAAATGTGGCAAAGGCCTGACCAGGGGACCAACTCTCCCCACTGGCTGTGTCCTCAGCTTCTGCTGCAGTTCTCAGACGCAGACTGACCTGGGCGCCAGGACGAATGCACCGGAGCCTGGAGCCCAGAGGCACCAGTCAGGGCACTTGGAGCACCTTTCTCCCCTTTCCCTTCACCACGGTCACTCTGGGGAATTTTGTTCTTGTGCTATGATTGACCACTTTCAACAGGTTCACATTTTGGTGCTGACAGAGACAACTCCTCATTGCACAGACAGGGAATATGTAGCTCCGCAGGGTGACTTTTCCAGGGCCACCCACCCAGGCATCCTGACCATCAGCTCAGTGCTTTCTGATGGCAGAAAGTGACTTCTCCAGAGCCTCTCAGTTTTATCAACCAACCTGAAGTCTCCTGAGAAACAGTGGGAGCGCGAGAGCGCGGGCATGTGCACATCTCCGAGTGTGTATGCCCTAGCGCCACGAGAGAGCGTGCTTGTCTACATGTGTTTGTGAGATGCTGACTACTGTCTGTCTGGACCCCGTGTTAGGGGTTGTGATCAGGGTAAGGGCTGGGGGTTGGGGTGTGTTGGTGAGCCTCGAGAGTCAGGCAGTCCTGTGGGGACTGAGGGAAGGCCTTGGAGGTTTTTGGCTGGGGTGGTGCTGTGTTGAGCTCAGGCCCGTCAAAGAAGGCATCCCAGAACAGGAGGTCCACGCAGGATGCTCAGAATGTCAGCTAGTGAGGAGAGCCCACAGAAAGAAGAGGGCTGGGGCGGGGGGGGGGGGCTGGAAAACAAGAGGCATGTTTGGGAAAGGCCAAATGGTGCCCCATTCTGTGGGGCAGGTTCATCTGCGGAACGACTAGTCAGCTGCCAGACATTTATTGAGCACTGGCTGTGTACAGGAGATGTGCTGGGTGCTAGAGTAAAGGTAGAGGACACTTGAGAGTTTACCAAGAGCTTATTCTGTTCCTTTCCCAACAATTTACAGAGGCCCTGCTTGGTGGAACGCACTGTGGCTCCGAGGGGGACGAAGAGCATGTGCTTGAGAACTCACCATAGGGAAGACGTCGGGGGGATGTGAACACAAAAAGCAGTATGGAGGGCTGTGGGGCTGCCTGGGAGGGGCTCCTGCCTCATTCTCAGCTCTCTGCCTAATCCTGACTTCTACACACCCACCCCTAGGAGTCCTGCGGCCAGGATTCGTGTGCATCCCCCACCCCAGGATTCTCTGAGCGCCCAGAGTATGCACGTGTGTAAACCCTCACCCCCATGGCAGCCTCCCAGAGACCTCCAGTGAAGAACCACTGGCCCCCATACAAGCCCAAGTCTTGGTGTGACCGGGGAGCACAGAGCTCAATGTATCTGGGGAAAAGAATCCCAGGACACTGTACTTCAAAATCAGGGATGTAAAGAATGTCTTCAGGCTTAGACTCACTCCTCATTCTGTGGGTGCTGCTGTGCCCTTGGAAGCTTGGCAACTTCTATGCTCTCCGTTGAAGTTTGTCACCAGCTTGCCTCAATATCCCTCTCCCAGGGTAACCGGACACCAATGAGTTTCAGCTCACACTCGGGAAGCACCTTACAGCCTCCTGCGACCTCAAACCTCTCTTTTGGCAATTGGCAGAGCAACTGTGGCTTCCATGTACGGACGAGGTCACTGAGGCTTGGAGAGAGTGAGTATGGTGCTCAAGAGTGGGCTGCCTCCCACGTTGGTGCCCTTCACAACCCTAGGCCCTGCCCTGCAGCTTTCCTCGCAGCCCCCACCCCTTCCAGCCACCAGGCAACTTCCCTCAGGACACAGGCCATGTGTGCTCTGCTCCTATGCAACTGGAGTGGTTTCCAAAACCAATTGTGAAGTTTCCTGAAAGGTGCTGCAGGGCCACCAGCTTCAAGGGTTCCAGCACAGCCCTGCCCGGGAAGCACTGAACAGGCACTTCCCTGGCTGTGCACTTGTGCTAACCCTGGCCTCAGGGGCCTTCCTCTCCTCATTAAGGAAGGATGCTGGGGAGGAGGACGGAGGCTCCAGGGAAGCCAAAGCCCTTCTGGGAACCACCCTAAGGGAAGTGGATGCTCCTGTGTGGTCCTGCCCAGCATGGGGCCGCACCCGCCCCTGGCTTCAGCAGAGCTTCGGTGCTGGAAAGAATGGGTCTCAGCTCCTGGGCCTTGCAGGAGGCAGAGGTCAGCACATTCCAGGGCTCCACCTTTCCGCCTCCGAAAGCTGCCTGCAGACAGAAGGCCTGGGCCTCCTCCCAGGCGGTGCTGGAAGCCTGAAGTGCAGAGGGTGTGGGGACCAGGAACCTCTGCTCTTCCAGCAGAGCTTTTGGAGCTGCCGGCCTCTGCTGAGTGAGGACTGACCTGGGAACCTTCCTTCCCAAGGGTGCTTCTGGACCCCAGACCACTGCCCACTCCCCGTACCTGGATCCCAGCCGTTGATCCAGCTAAGGAAAGGGCCTGTTTCTTTGCTGGTGGACAAGACACACCAATTAGAGTCCTGCCTTTCTCTCCAGACTTCCTAAGTTCCCTACCTGGTCTCCCCTTGAGGCACACAGGCCTTCTCTGTCCCTCGCAGCTCTGGCCCACTCTCTCCTCTGCCAGGAATGCTCTCTCCTCATGTCTTCCCCTTACTGACTCCTGCTCATCCATCAGCCCCATCTTTCCCCTCACATCCCCAGGATGCCTTCATGGACCCCAGGATGGCCGGTCCCTCTATCCCATGCCCTGGCCTTTTCCTCCAGAGTGCTCCTCACAGTTACAGTTAATGACATGAAATTGAGCCTTTGACCTTCCCTCCCCAGCTACAGGAGGACTAACATGGTACCTGTCACTTGTGTGCCAGACCAGACACAGCAGGAGCTGCCCAGCTGTGTTTATTGGGCAAATTGAATGTCCTAGCGGGATTGGGGTTGTCAGAAGCTACTGTCGTGTGAGCCTGTGCACACCTGGAGTGGGAGGAGGCATGCATGGCCCAGAGAAGGTTCTTGAGGACAGGGCAGGGCAGGAAGCATTACGGGACTCACATTGAGAGGACAGTCCAGGACGGGGTGCCAAGGGTGGTTCTGGGCAGAAAGATGAGAGGGGCGGCTTGTCTTATCACAGGTTTGCAGAGGAAGAAGAGACCTCTGGGGGACGGCCAAAGGCAGATTCCCTCAAGCCTGCATGCAGTGTCACCAAGGGTCCCCTTACAATAGAACTTCTTCCTCGTGGGGAGGCAGCAGTAGTTCAGGGGCAATGGGATCAAATCTACTCCCCACCCTCTCTCTCGATCCCCACTCTCCTCATCCGTAAAGTGGGAATGGTAAGACCTAACTGATGGGGTTCTTGGGAAGTCCACTGAGGAAAAGTTGAATCAAATGTCATTTTGCTTTTTCCTTCTTTGCAGAATCACGGGCCAGAGGTGAGGGCCAGAGGAAGGGAGTCCTCCTGGCTTGTGGGAAGCAGTCCCGCTCCTGTGACTCATGGCTCTGGGAAAAAAAAGCAGAAGTGGATTCCTGAGACTTTGCAGAGGTGGGGAGAATTTTTCTTGCCCTTTCTAGCCCTATTGTTCAACAAACGTGTACCAAGCTTTTACCAAGGACCAGGCACTGTGTGGGCACCACGCAAACGCAGATGGAATGACACAGATCTGCCTTCAGAGGACTTCCTCTCTAGGGCTCAGGGAGGCCTGACTCTGAATGCGGGGCAGACTTGGGAGCCAGGGTGCATTTTCTAGAGAGCCTAATGACCTGTTAGTGTGGGAGAGCCAGGGCCTGGTTGTCAACTACACTCACTCCTTGGGGATCTGTCCGGTCCCTGGCTTTCAGTCCTTCTCTGTGTGTCTCAGCCCAGATGTTCTAGAATTCCAGACTCAGATGGCCAACTACCATCAATCCTTTCCCACATGGGGACTACTTGACAGCTCAAACACTTGTCCAAACCTGAGCTCTGGAAGCTCTTTCCAACTTTGCTCCACCCTTACCTCAGATGATGGCAACTCCAGCCTTCTAGTCCTCAGGCTAAAATCTTGATCACCCTCTCTTTTCCTGACAGCCCACCCCAATCTGTCAGCCAGTCCTGTGAGCTCTACCTTAAAGTAGAGCAAAAATTCATCAATAGTGATAGAAAGCAGACTGGGACCCAGGACATTTCTGGAGGTGATGGTTTAATGGGTATGTATGTATGTCAAAACACATGTGCAGTTCAAAGTATGCCAAGTGTACCTTAATAAAGCTGTTTGTTGTTTATTTAAAAAAAAAACAGATGTTTCCAGTGACCTCTTTGAGTCCTAGACAAGTCCCTTCCCTCTCGTAGCCTCAGTTTCCCCACCTATAAGAGGAGGGTCTCTAAAGGACCTTCCAGCTGCACCGTCTAACCACCTGCCACCATAATCACCCCCCTTATCTCCCTTAGAGGCATCATACGTCCTGAGAGGAGAGAGTAAGTCTGTGTGGCTCAGGTTTGTCCCAGGACTCTCTGATCCCAGCTCAGATCACCAGTCCTCCCTGTAGAGTTGGCTCAGACCAAATGGAGAGCTTAGCTGGGGAGAGGTGGATGCCAGGAAATAGGGTCAAGTCATGTAGCAAAATAAGGGAGTGAGTAAATCCATGACTCCACAACTGCCTGGGCTCTCTTTAGGCCCAGAAAACCTCCAGAAAGCTCGACAGAAGCACAGACATTTTGCCAGTATCTGCATTTGATGGATGGGGAAACTGAGGCCCAGGGAAAAGTCATTTTTCAAGTATACTGAGCTGGAAACTGGCAGAGTTGTTGCAGAAATGCAGGTTGCTGCTAACCGGCCTTATTGTGGTGATCATTTTGCAGTATCTACAAATATCAAATCCTTAGGATGCACACGTGAAACTAATATAATGGTATATGTCAACTATATCTCAAACAAAGAAAGGCAGGTTGTTGGACTCCCAATCCAGAGCTCATTCCAGCCCCTCCCCTCGGGGTCAGAAGACATGAAGTTCATCCATGGGTCCCTGAGCCTCTCTAAGCTGGCTCCTCCGTGGCCTCGGGCTCTGCTTCCAGGGCCTCACAAAGGGCTGCTCCCATTGTGAGCACCAACCCCCAACAGGGGAAGGATTGCACAGTGCCGTGTGCCCCGAAGTGTTTCCATTTAGAGAACCATCTGTGCCTGCTTCCTCTGGAGGGCAGGAGGGCAAGGGCTGAGAGCCCTAATCTGAGGCAGGTCCCAGGATGTAGAGTCTGGAGGGCATGGAGAGAGACATCTGGAACTGAGCACCTGTTACTCTCTCAGCACCTCACATCCATCGTCAGAGGTGGTTCTCAAACAGCCCTGTGAGGCTGGTATTGTTAACCCCATTTTGTGCTGTTTTCTAAATGAAAAAACTGATATTCGGTCAGTGAAGCAGCTTTCTTTGGCCTCAGAGCTGCTTCTTGGGAACACCAGGGGTGGACTGCAGGCAGACCCATTCCACAGACTTTCTAGAAAGAAGGAGGAGAAATAGCAGCAATGGCAGTGGAGTCTGGCACTTTCCACACCAGGCCCACCTTGTCCAAGCCACTATCTGGACTATTTCAAAAGCCTCTTAACTGCTTCCTCTTTGTTCCCTTGCAGTCAGTCTCAGCACAGCAGCTAGAGTGATCCTCTTGGAAGGTAAGGCAGACCACACCCTGGTCCCATCTCTAAGAGTAATGCCCACGTCATGGCGCTGGTCTGTGAGCCCAACACCAGCTGGTCACTATTCTCAACTGATTTCATCTCCTGCACTCTCCTCGCCTCCCCAGCCACACGGCCTCCTTGCTGTTCCCGCAGGGCATCAGACACACTCCTGCCCCGGGGCCTTTGCACTTGTTCTCTGCCTGGAATACTCTTCTCCAGACATCCACATTGCTTAATTCCTTCATTCCTTTGAGTCTTTGTTTAAACATCACCCTCTCCCTGAGGCTCTCCCTGACCACCCAATTAATACTGTACCTTGCGCTCTCCCTAGCCCCAGAATTCCCGATCATCCTACCCTACACCTTTCCTTTTTCCACAGTACTTCTCACTTTCTCATGTATAACACGATTTACTTATTTATTGTATTTATTGTTTGTCTCCTTTGGAAGACTATAAGCTCCATAAGGCCAGGGATCAGTGTCTGTGTTGTAAACTAGTGAATCCTAAGCATCAGAACAACACGTTGAACGGTGCCTGGGATAAAGGGGGCCCTTCATAAATACATAAATTTCTTTGGAGGTCACTACCCTGGAACAAGCATGGGCTTCTGAATTACCTTTATCTGAGTTCAGAACACTTCTCCAGCACTGACTAGCTGCTTACTTTATCTCCTTAAGCCTCCATTTTCTCATCTACAAACTATGATTTATTTTGAGAGACAATGCACGTGAGTTACCCAGCGGAGTGCCTGGCCCACAGCAGCCATGTGAGAGCCAACTACAAGGAGAAGTGACTTTATTCAGCAAATAAATGTTGTGAGATGAAGCTCTGAAAAATTAAATAGGACAAGTAGAGCGAGCTCCCATAAACCTGATAGGGGTGTGAGGCTCTTCTCAGAGGAAATATTTTCTTTTCTCCTTGAAGGGAAGTGTTCTGATCCCAAACAGTGAGTTTGAGAGAGCACTGCAGAGGAGTGAGGGGACCAGGTTTCAGCCCCATTCACTCACCTCCTGGCAGGGCTCCTTAGGGCCGCTGGCTTCGCCTCTCAGGTACCTCATGTATAAAATAAGACAAGAATGCTTTCTGTGCTGACTTTGGGGGGAATTAAAGGGATTGAAGGAGAAAGCGTGTGTGAACATGCTTTGTGGGCAGTACAGGATTGCTTTTGTGAGTGGCATGCATAGCTGCTCATATGGGATATGATACTGGCTGCTTCTAGAAGGTGCTATGGGCTGGATTGTGCCCTCCCAAATTCCTATGTTGACGTCTGGACCCCCACTATACCACAGAATGTAACCATACTTGGAGATATGATCTTTAAAGAGGTAATTAGACTAAAATGAGGGCATTAGGGTGGGCTCTAATCCTATGTGGCTGGTGCCTTGTAAGAAGAGGCGTTTTGGACATAGACACACACAGAGGGAAGATGACGTGGAGACACAGGGAGAAGACGGTCATCTCCAAGCCATGGAGAGAGGCCTCCAAAGAAGCCAACCCTGCTGACACCTTGATCTTGGACTTGCAGCCTCCCGAGCTGTGAGACAATATGTGTGTGTTATCTAAGCCTCCCAGTCTGTGGCACTTTGTTACAGCAGCCCCAGGACACCGATAGAGTAGGTCTGGGTGGGATTCAGTGAGTGTTAGCAAGCCCAGAGAACCATGCTGCCCTGCTCCTCTCCCACTCACACACACGGGCCCCAAACAGCAGTCTCTGCAGTGCCCCATGGTCCACCCCCTGCCTCCCTCACTCCCAGAGATGTCCAATTGGGTCTTTCCACCTGAAGAACCTGGGAGCTCAAGAAGAGCCCCAGTAGTACCATGGGGGCCACTTCCGGGCAAAGACCCTCAGGAACATACCCTGTCGAGGTTCTGTGAGGAGGGGGTTTCTGGAAGGGCATTGGTCCCATTGATTGCAATGGAAAATGTGGCTTCTTCTTTCCTTTTTTCTGTTGGCAGGGGAGAGAAATGTCTGTATTCTCTGGAAAGGGCTGGGCACACATCCAGGGCCCTGTGCCCAAACCCTCTCGTCCCTCTACATGCTCTGAAAGTCCTGTCTGGGCACACTGGGCTGTCGGGGCTGGAGATCCGTTTGTGTCAAGTCTAAGATATGGTGTGTCAGATGCTTCCAGTGAGAGCGTAGGGCTCTGGGAAGCTGCTGGCAGATGGCCTTCCCTTCTCTCCTCTCCTGAACTGGGTTTATTAAGTCATGAGATGCTGTGGGGTCCACTTGCCTTCCCCAGAATCACCTAACTCTATCCCACTTTTAGGCCAGGTGTCCCCTTTATATATTTTTGTTATTTTTTTATTTTACTTAAATTCAAGTTAACATATAGTGTAGTATTGGTTTCAGGAGTAGAATTGAGTGATTCATCACTTAACCTACAACACCCAGTGCTCCAGTGTCTCCTTTAAACTGCTTTGGTCAACAGTACAGACTAAAGGTCAAGGGAATGAGACCCACATATCAGTGTAGTGAATACGGACCCTGTTGGAAGTGTTTCCAAGTCAGGTGCTGGGCTACAAAATTCTGTTAAACCTTGGTAGAAAGTCTCATTTCTTCTGCAGAGTAACAGGAAAAAACAAACAACACACAGGTTTTCTCTCAGCAAAACAACACCACCCACATCCAACTGCCCTTAAATTGAGGCCTGCCTGGTGTGACTGTGAGCGTCGGTCTGTCCTCATGTAAATGTCACACTGCAGCACGTGGTGTGAGGCCATTTTCTCATTTGACTGGCTCCTGCCTTAGGAAAATGGGAGCTCCCACGCCCCTCCCTGGCTGACGCACCCTGGAGCCCACCAGGAGGAAGCTCTGAATTCTAACCCCGCAGCCTTGCTCCCAGTTGCCCCTCAACTGAAGACTAAAGTTCAGCCACCCTTGGTCTGCTGGGGGGTCAAGCCCCAAAGGAACAGACTGTCCTGTAGGAGCACCAGCTCCACAGTTGCTGCTGGCGTGTTTCTGATCCACAGGGAATCCTGTTTGACACTGGACAGCGTTCTGAATCCAGACCTCAGCTGTGAGTGTGACTCTTCAGTCCTGACCAAGTATTTTCAATGAAGAGTTTTGGACTTTTGATCCATCCATCATGCTTCTGCATAAACATGGATGTTTTCTAACAGAAGCTGGACAACATGCGGATGTCAAGTTCTATGGCCTCTCATCTGTTTGTGCAAAGGATCAAGCCAAAGTGGGCTTTTCTTGACAGTTCCAAGAGTGGATTAGCAGCCTGTGACCTCTCAGAGTGACCTGAGACCCCCACCTTCTGCCCTTCTGTCACCAGAGAAGCCTCCTGGGAAGGGAGATGACCGAGGAGCTGGCCCAGGTCCCCACATGTCTGAGGAGCCCCGAAGCCCCTCAGCAGCCTGAGCTGGAAGGTCCTGGAAGGAGGAAGCAGCATCCCATGGGGCCTGCCTGAATCTGCAGCTAAGAACATGATGCCTGATTTCACGGGAACCCACTGCCAGGGAATTTCCTTCTCATTGTTGCCTCCACATTGAGGTGAAGGCAAATAACCAATCAGGAATGTATTTTTAAAAGATGTTTAGGGAGTTTCCTGGCTGTCACCACACATTAGCTCTCTATACCTCCTACTTTTGCAGCCTGATCCAGTTGGAATTCAGAATGATGCCTCAGGAATCATAAAATCCTGCATAATTTTTTTTTAAGTTCAATTATGCCTACTAGATGATTCTTACAAGTCAGGAAATGAGAACTGTGTTTAGTAAAGATTTCAAAAAAAACCCACACTGGACAATCTGTGTTTGGTAGAGTGTCTGCTCCACCCTCAGGGGTTCCAATGTTGACTGACCATGATCAGCTGCCCTGACCACAGCTGACTGTCCCCCACCCAAAGGCAGCTGCTCACTGTTGACAAAGAAAGGAGTCTGGCACCTGGGTCCAGTTCGGCGAGTGCTTTGCTTTCAGAGCAGTTCCACACTGGCTAGATTCCGACTGCCTCTGAAGGTCCTCTCTCAGGGAGTTTTGAGTTGGATACAAAGAGCAAGAAGCAGGAGGAGATTTTGAGAAGGAGAGAGAGAGAAAGCAAACCCACAGAGATGTGGGCAGGTCGTCTTGAGACAATGGCAGATCCACCAGGGCAGGAGAGCATCGAGATGAGGGGGTCACCTGGGCTGAGTGGTTCTCCCGTGCTGCACTGCTGGGCTCCCCACAGCTTGGGTTTGCACCCAGCCCTGCATGCACTAGCTGTAGGAATCTGCACAAGTCACAAATCTCTCTACACCCCAACATCCTGCTCCTCTGATGGCAATAACGGGACTCGATTCTACAAGGCTGTTGTGAGCACCACATGATGGTGGGTGCAGAGCATCTAG
This sequence comes from Ursus maritimus, assembly GCF_017311325.1. Lineage (NCBI taxonomy): Eukaryota > Metazoa > Chordata > Mammalia > Carnivora > Ursidae > Ursus > Ursus maritimus. The sequence continues at coordinate 28,130,441 of NW_024424453.1, forward strand.
TGTCATGCCTGGGACCCAGGAGGGACAAGAGCTCAGGAAATGCTCACGGTCATCATCATTGAGGCTGTCTTCGTATTCATCCTAAACCATGAATCCTGACTGCAGGGTACTGTGGGAGTCCTGCCCGAGTAGCTCTCTGTCTGTCCTTTTTCTTCCTTTCCAATACACAACCACCACTCCAACTCACTTGAGTGTGTCTGTGTTTCTTGCAGCTGGAAAAAGCTTCTCTAATGCGGAAATGAAAAGAACTGTATTGATTTGCCAGAGCGCAGGTGGCCAGGATGCCCAGTGCCTACAACACTCTATGTTATACACATGGGAAAAGCAGCTGCTGGGCGGTGGCTTGGCCTTTAAAGGGCGAGGTCTTGAGTGTCCTTTGGATCAGTGCAAGCACCATGAAGTGCAGTTATGGGGCACAGCCTGGCTCACGGAGGGAGAGGTGGTGGAGGCCATTTCAAGCCTGGAGTGGAGGGGAGGAGCGGATGTCCTGGCCTGTCCAGGGGAGGAAGGGCAGGACTCCAGGGACTTGCTGTCCCTCCGCAGCGAGGCCATGCCCCTGGCTGTATGTGTGTGAAGTGACTGTGTGTGTGGACAGGGATGGGTGGATAGGCAAGAGTGCCACATGTCCCATGTCCATAGGCGCATCTGTGTTTGCCAGGGTGGGTGTGTGTGAGGGCAGGCTACAGGGAGGGGTATGCATGTGCAGTCTTGTACCTGGGGAGCGCTGTGGTGGAGTGTCCTGCGTGTGTGTACCTGAGGATGGGTAACGTGCTCAGGTGTGAGTGTGGCCCCAGGTGTGGACGAGTGCAGGGTCACAAGTGCGCTTCTTGTATGCATGATGGCCGTACGTGCCGGTGTGTGTGTGTGTATGTGTGTATGTGTGTGTGAGAGAGAGAGAGAGAGAGAGAGATTCTGTGCATGGTGGGTGTGTGAGGAAGTAACCCTCTGCCTTCTGCAGCCCTGCTGGCCCTAGTGCAGGGTGGGGTGGGACAGGCTGCCTGGCCATCTGGCTGACGGGGCTGTGAGGACAGCCTTTATGGGGCCTGCTGAGTCCCAGGAACCAGGGCCATTAGGGAGCTGCTGACAGAAGACAAGGAATGAGGAAGTCCTGAAGGCTTCTCTGGGTTTTCATTTCAAGAAGCACAGAGTGACCTTTGTCCCCACCACTAGGGCTTGTGTCTCCCTCAGAAAAGGAGAAAGGTCAAGTTTCACTTTTCTTCCAGTTGTTTACACTTTCAGACCCCCTTGATTAAACACTGAGAAAGGTGGAGTAGTAATGGTATGATGCGCGCCGGTCTTAGACGCCTTCCTGAGGACCCTGGCCAAGGCAGCTGTTCCGCACAGAGACTCCAGTCGAGGAGCCTCAATCCACCAGCCCAGCCGACCTGAAGAGAGATGCTGTGACTCCCAGAGCACTCCCACTGTAGCTGTCTGGGCCTCCTCGTTTGGACTGCTGAGAACACAGCTTCTGAGAGGAGGTATGGTTGTCCACAGTAACGCAGGGACTAGTGCCAGAGCTGGGACCAGAACCAGCTGTCAGGCCTGGGATTGGTGGAGCACAGCTGGCTGACTGTCCAACAGTAGGTAAAGGCAGGAGCAACTCTCCTGACCCATGTCCTAACAGTCTATGCCAGACAGCGTGGCTCCCAACAGCTCTGTTCACCCAAGCCACCAAGCCACAAGGGGTGACTTCCTGGTCCTCACTGTCCCTTCCTGTCCAGTTGGGTGCCAGGCAGGCCCTGACTACTCCCACTCAGGCCACACTCACTCCAGACCCTGGGGTCTCCCCCAAGATTTCTCCTCAGCCTGAGTCTCCTACTTTTGAGGAAGGTCTCTCCCACTGGACTGGCCATGAACAGGCCCAGCTTTCTCTCTGGGTTACCAACCCCCAGCTCCCCATGTCCCCTCCCACTTGGGTGGTGTCTTCCTTGACCACTGCCCTCCTAGGTCCTGGGGCTCTGCTGGATAGTCACCATGAGCTCTCTATTCTCCAGAGTGCCCCCAACAGCAACAACTCACATGCACACACATGGCCAGACACCATGCATCCTCAGGAACACCTTTCCCCATCAGCACACTGCTTGCCTGCCCCCAGCGGCCCCTCTCCCCTCTCACAACCCCTGTAAACTGGTCCAGTTCTGCCTGAGGCTTACTCTCCTGGCCCTTCACCCATTGACCTCTGAGGGCGCCACCTGTGTTGTTTGTGTCTTGGCAGATCCTTGACATTCCTCAGGAATATGTTTGTTCTGCATTTCAAATAAAATAATAATAGTCTTTTCCCCATTCACAGAACAAGTCAATAGTGAGCGCTCTCTTTTAATTCGTTCTCTCATTAAGATTTTGACATCTGTGACCTCAAAGAAACAATAATGCATTCGACATAAAGCATCTAGATTCAGTTTGTCACCCTCAATCTTCACATTAAATTTGGTTGTTGCTTATTTTTATCTCACTGAAATGCTTCGTGTGTCAGAGATGAAATGCCATTACAAGGACACTTGCTTATAGAATGGATTAAATGGACTTGTTCTCTGGGAGGTCACTTAAGGGTGCCTTTGCTGCCTCTTGACCAGTGGGCACCCCCAACCTGCATTAGCTTATGTAGTTTGGGAAGGCCTGGCCAGGCTGGATGCTTGTCGCCACTTGGACTTATTTCCTAGTGGCCCTCAGCCACCTTGTGTAGGGTTGTTAGATTTATCAAGTAAAAATACAGAATACCCAGTTAAATGTGAGTTTTCAATAAACAACAAATAATTTTTTAATAAAAATTTATTTCATGCAATATTTGTTTTTTATCAGAAATTCACATTGAACCGGACATCCAACATTTTATCTGGAGATCCTAACCTGAGACTTATATCCACTGATGTGTGCTGTCCACATCAGAGGCTCTGCGAGGAACTTGCAACTAGTAGTAAAGAACTGAGGTTTGTCGAAGATCTGTACGTGAGGGCCGACTGTCCTCTCCTGGCATAACACCCCTCTCTCAGGTCCTACAAAGGGCATGCAGCCTTTGGCCGATCTTACTGATGCTCAGGTCCCCAGCCCCACAGAGGTCACATCAGTGCATTAGCTTACAGAGCAGTTGCCAGGTGCAAAGTGCTCGGAGCTTGTACTTCCATGGGCTCTAGATTTTCTTTCTCTTTTTTTCCCATTCTAAAGACTGAATGTTTGTGTCCCCCCAGAATTCATATGTTGTAACCTAATCCTTAGTGTGATGGTGTTTCGAGGTGAGCCCTTTGGGAGAAGATTAAGTCCTGAGGGGGCAGCCTTCAAGAATGGGATCAGTGTCCAATGAAAGGGACCCCAGGGTGTTCCTTCATCCCTTCCACTTTGCGAGGACACAGTGAAAAGACGGTTCTCTGTGAACCAGGAAGGGAGTTCTCACCAGACAGAATCTGCCAGTGCCTTGACCTTGGGCGTCCAGCCTTCAGAACTGTGAGAGATAAATTTCGATTTTTCCTAAGCAAGGCTATTCCGTTATAGCAGCCTGAATGAACTGAGATACTCACGAATACTGCTTTTTAATTGAGGTGTAGTTCACCTAGATTATTAGTTTCAGGTGTAGATACAGTGTTTTGACATCTACAAATACATTATATAAGTCTAGTTAACCCACTGTCACCAAAGTTACTACAATATTATTGACTATATTCCCGGTGCTGTACTTCACATGGGGACGACTTATTTATTTTATAACTTGCGGTTTGTACCTCTTAATCCCCTTCACCTATGGCAACCACCAGTTTGTTCTCTGTTACCTATGAGTCTGTTTTTGTTGTTTTGTTAGTTCGTTTGTTTTGGTTTTTAGATTACACATATGCGTGAAATCATAAGGTATTTGTCTTTCTGTGTCTGACTTGTTTCGCTTACCGTACTGCCCTGTAGGTGCACTCATGAACACACTTTCACAAAGGAAGAAGGCAAGCTGGAGGAAGACATGCACCTCCACATTGCATCGGGCGAGCATGATGCAGCGAACGTCTTCATGAGTGATTCCCATGTGAGAGCAGAGCTGGACTCTGCTATGACATTATCCAGGTTAATGACACCATTATATGCATTTGTAAAATAAATAATTAGATTTCTTTATTCTTAGACCTTGATAACACTTCTAGGCCCTATTAATAATACTTCTGGGGGCGCCTGGGTAGCGCAGTCATTAGGCATCTGCCTTTGGCTCAGGCGTGATCCTGGCGTTCCGGGATCGAGTCCCACATCGGGCTCCTGGGCTGGGAGCCTGCTTCTTCCTCTCCCACTCCCCCTGCTGTGTTCCCTCTCTCGCTGGCTGTCTCTCTGTCACATAAATAAATAAAATCTTTAAAAAAATAATAATAATACTTCTGGATTGGAGATACGCCAAAAAAATATCAGTATTTATTGCAAAATGTTCAATACTTGAAAACAGATTAATCTTGTTCATTTATCCTGTAAAGTGTGACATTTTAGGCTGATTTACCCCCTCATGTGCCTGTGAAATGCTTTGGGATGAACATTGCTCTCTCAAACACAATATCTGTAACACGCTCTGCTTCACTTCCCTGCACAGTGTTTTGGGGATGTGTTGACACCTCCACTGGCCCTAGGGGAGTCACAGATTGGGCTGCTGCCCACTCCCTGGCTTAAGTGGGTCAGCAGCCCATTTCCCGCCACATCAGCCTTGGCTGAAATAACTGGCAGGTTGACGCAAAAACCTGCTTGAACCTCATATTTCTTCTTGTCGTGGTTTCCCTACAGATGCCAGGTCACGAACTGGATCCGATGTTGAAAGAACAAGCAGGAAAGAGGGGAGTTGCGCTGCTTTTGATTTGTGCAGGCAAAGGGCCAAGATGGGAGGGCGGACAGCAGGCAGACCCCAGCCTTGGTAGACTTGAGGAGCAGACTTCCTGCTTACTCTGCTCTCAGGAGCTCTGCTCCAAGAAGTCATTTTGGCATCAGAGCCCAGAGAGGGAAACCTGGGGCTGTGACTTGGGGCCACGTGGCCCAGACAGGCAGCACTGTCCAACCCCAAGCCAGCAGGAGCTGGAGCAACACATGAGGATTCTCCCCTGGCCAGGGGCCTGAGCAACATTGCCCAAAGAAGGGAGCGTATTCCATGGGGGTACTGGAAATGATCTTAGGTACATAAATTTTAGCATTTTTGTAAATGGTAATGAATTATTTCAACCTAAACTAGAGAAACGTGACATCAAATTCAATAATCTTGTATTATACCGTGATATGCCATAGACTGACTTCTTTAACTTATGCCACATTATCACATTATTTGGCCATTTTAAGTAAGATGGCTTTGCCCAGCAAGACCGACTTCCCTTAAGAGAGAGCCTATGGCTGAATTTGTGTGGGTCTGGCACTGACAGCCCCATAACAAGGTGAGCCAGGCATGAAAAGAAACCTAGCTGTAAGCAGATCTTCTCACCTCTTGGCTCTGGGCAAGACAGGTTTGTTTATATTTGGTGACCAAATCAATTCTTTTAAAAAAAATCTTCCGTGTGCCTTTTCTTGACCCCTGGCCCCATCCCTGGCCCTTCTTTGTGCTTTAGTCCTCCTTCAAGACCTCAAATCTGAGGCCTGGGAACTAGGGGCATCACTTGATGAGGAATCTACAAGGGGAGGGATGCCCTCAAAGTAATCAGAGGACACCCTGCCCTTGTGGATTCCTGGATCTTAAATCTCCAGAGAAGGGGAGGCAGCTCTGGGTGCTGCCTCCAGTTGGGGGGCCAACAGAAGGTGGTTGGGGACTCCTTCTGGGGTGAGGTCAATGGAGGGGAGGGCCAGGTTGGCCAAGTGGACGGGGAGCCTGTGGCCAGGGGCTTTTCATTTATGAGATGCTGAGGGACCAATCCATTGTTCCTGGGCAGCCAGTTGCAGGATGAGAGAGGATTTCTTTTATGCCCCATCTGAGAACTTTAAAAAGGGAAGGATTAAAAGAAACAGGAAAAACTCATTTTAGATGAGACCAGCCAGGACCGTGTCAGAGCTTCGGGAATGGACAGAGTATCCTGGGATGAATGCGTTCGTTCATTCAACAAATATTTATTGAGCATCTTTTGAGTGCCAGGCAATGATCCAGGCACTACCCCGCCGGCTTTATTAAAATATGGCTGTTTTAAATCAAATCTGGGTCTTGGTAAGGAAGTGAGTACTGTTTTATTACAGTATTTGCCAAAGAAAATATCAAATACTTTTCGGCTTCATCCAGAGAAACTCAGCCCCCGCTTCAGCAGCGTCATACGTTCATGAGTACGTACACCTCAGCCCTCTGAGCATGGGCGCCCTTCTTCCTGTGCAGATACGATCAAACCTTGCTGGCTGAGGGAAACAGGGCAGACATTTGGCAGGGGGCTCAAGGTAAGGGCTGTTTATTTAGTCCCTCCTGCAGACAGAGGGCAGAGAGGAAGGAGCCAGGGCGGCTCTGAGGCTTACCCCTGGGGAGCGACGCTGGCCTGTGTTGAGGCTGTGCTCGTGCTCCCACATCAGCAAGTGTGTTCATTCCATTTCCTTTCCAGGGCTGCCATCTGCCCTATGTGGAAGGCAAGTCCTTCTGTGGGTACTGGTCGGGGCGCTCAGGGTGCTAGAGGAAGCAGAGTATTCTGAATGTGATTGATAGTATCTTTCAGCCTTTGCAGAGGCATGTGTCCTTTTAAAACTCACATAGAGGGGCACCTGGGTGGCACAGCGGTTAAGCGCCTGCCTTCGGCTCAGGGCGTGATCCCGGCGTTATGGGATCGAGCCCAACATCAGGCTCCTCCGCTATGAGCCTGCTTCTTCCTCTCCCACTCCCCCTGCTTGTGTTCCCTCTCTCGCTGGCTGTTTCTATCTCTGTCAAATAAATAAATAAAATCTTAAAAAAAAAAAAAAAAAAAAAAAACTCACATAGATGGGGCATAGAGAAAATGCAACGGTCCAAAAGGAATATCTGCATCTAACCTGGAAGCAGGCAGAGCATTCTCTGATGGCCGTCACTACCACCTACCTATGGCTTGCACACCGTTAATGGCCATTCATTGCTACTTTCTACTCTCCAGCCACAGCGAAGTGAACCAAGAGTGAGTCCAGGCACAGAAACAAGCTGATGTCAAGGGACTCACCATTGTCTGCTGAGCCAAAGCGGAAGGCCGAAATCATCCCTGCAGCTTAGATGGGAGTGGCCCACATTCACATGAGCCTGCTGTATGTATTGAAGGCTTCTGGAGGAGACAGTTTCCTCTAAAAGAGTGATTCTCAAAGCATGGTTGCTGGACCCACAGCAGAATTACCTGGGAACTTGCTAGAAATGCCAGTTCTCAGGCCTTACCCCAGACCCACAGCATCAGAAGTTCTGAGAGCAGGGCCCAGTGATCTGTGTTTATATATATATATATACATATATACATATATATATTATGTTAGTCACCATACAGTACATCCCTAGTTTTCGATGTAATGTTCCATGATTCATTACTTGTGTATAACACCCAGTGCACCATGCAATACGTGCCCTCCTTACTACCCATCACCAGCCTATCCTCTTCTTCCCTTTCTTCTCCTACCGATCTTCCTACTTCTTATGTTCCATAAATGAGTGAAACCATATGATAATTGTCTTTCTCTGCTCGACAGTGATCTGTGTTTCTGATACACACTCAAGTATGGGAATCGCTGCTCTACACGGACCACCTCTGTTCATCTTCTCTACATCTGCACAGGCCAGGCGAGTATTACCACACGTAACATACAGGTGAGAACACCAGATGCCCCTGTTCACCGAGACGCCCAAGGGTCTGGATCCCCAGTGCCCTGCTGCTGTCTGCTGGCCTCTCTCTTTCTCTCTTCAACTTCCACTAAAGCCCCTTGGTGGCAGGGGAGACAGCAGCAGAGGTGACGAACCCCAAATATGCTGTCGTAGAGACCAAATGGGCCAGGCTTCCATATGACCTGTGATACTGTCTCTCGGGGACAGGTGGAAGAAGAGGTGTTTTGCAAGGTGACCTGAGGCCAGGAAAGGGACAGATGGTCTGTTTGCTTAGTAAGATCAGTTAGGCTAACTAAGGGTCCGGATCTCACATAACCAGCAGAGGATGGACTTTGGCACAGGAGCTACACTGAATGGCTTAGGTCTTGAGACACACCGAAGAGGGGAGAAGCAAGCTGCAGCTGGAGGAGGGCACTCTGAGTTTCCCACACCCTTCCAACACTGTGAGTCTCATGCCGCCTCCCCTCCCCCACAGGGAAGCTTCTGTACAAAGAGAGAATGGCCGAGACGCACACCCTACAGCAGAGTCTGTGGAAGTGTACAAGGGCATGAAAACATGAAGCCTCGCTAACTTCTGAAGGGAAGTGGGCGCTTTAGAGAGATAGAAGCAGTTTTAACAGACAGAATGGGGAAGGGGAGTGATTGAGGCTGGCGTGAGGTACAGAGCAGTGGGCCTAGGTGGTCACCTGATGCCTATGGTGGGGTCATCTTCACTGTCTGGGCGCCGAGACTCCATACTCTTGACCCTTTAGCCTGGTTCCAGAGAGTGAATTATCAGTCTGGATGAACAATGCCATGACCATCATCCTTACTATTTGCTGCTATTGCAACTGCTTGGCTGTTGGGAGTGAGAAAGACATCTAGCAAGACTCGGAGATTTCTGCCTTGGAGTTGTTGGTGGGAAACAGGTGAGCAGGAGGATGAGGAGGTTTGGGGGAAAAGATGGATGCACTCAGCTGAGTTCCAGGCATCTGTGGGTTGTCCAGATGAGAGGTCAGGACCACTGAGGGCGTGGTTTGGAGGTCAGAGAGGATCTGGGTTAGAGAATGCTGGTGTGATCGACTCCCAGCAGCAGACGGCAGCTGAGGTCACGGGTCAGAGTGGGGAGAGGATCAGAGCGCTAGAGCACTGGCCCTGGAGAGGTGCTCACACCGTGAGGGTGTTGGAGGGAGCTGAGAAACAGGGTGGGGGCAGGAGAGGCAGGAATGGGGAGTGTTGGCTCAGCAGGGAGAGAGCCCCCATGACAGAGTAGGCAAGGCTGCCGAGAACCCACCAAGAGTAGAACCCAGCCCCTGGTGAACTTGTCAAGGGTGATCCCACTGTGATGGTGAAATCTCCAAGCCAGTTCATAGTGGTTGAGCTGTGAATGGTAAGCGAGAAAAATAGAGAAGATCTCAGGAAGCCTGACCATAAAGGAAAACAAAAAAACAGGACAGTGGTAAGAGGAAGCCAAAGGGTTGTTCTATTATTAATGTGGGGAAACGTGAGAACATAAGCAAATTTTCTGCAGAGAGAGAAGAGAGAGAGACCACAGGGGAAGGTGCCAGGGCAAGGAAGAAACTGGAAGGAGCAAATACCCTGCCGAGAAAGCTGAAGGGGATGGACCCAGAGCACGCTCAAGGGGTTAGTCACTCTCAGTCAAGAAGAGGGACAGCCCTTCCATGGACCTCTCTAGGCTGTGGGCTGGAAGGAAGTGGAAATAGGTGGGAGAGACGGGAGGATTGAAGGCGTTAAAGCACTGCGCGTCTGTGTGGAGTACAAGGCCGGCTACGGTTGGGATTGGCCAGAGTAGAACATGAGTGGCCAGAGGTGGAGCAGCTCCTGGTGGAGGCGACCCCCAGGTGTGGGCACAGGTGACTGATGCGGCTGAGAGGGAGAGGCCACCGAAATGGAGGAGGTCAGGCACTGAGGATGTGGGGACGGGAGGGCGGTCCTGTGGTGTGAGTGGAAGCCAGAGGGGAAGCTCTTGAAGAGTGAAGAGAGGGACCTGCGGGGGGGGGGGGGGGGGGAGCAACAGAAATGAGACAGGGGCTGCAGTGGGGCTGGGTTGGATATGTGAGCCTCATGGTAGCCAGGGCCCAAGAAACAGAAGTGACCTCAGGGACCCAGGAGAAAGCCCCCAGCCACCCTTATGGCCCCGGGAGTGGAGAATGAGAAGCTCCACTAAGAAGACACAAGTAGGCCCTTGTGGGAAGCCAGTTCTGCCAAAAGGCAGGGGAAGGGAGCAGAGGGGGCAGAGGCTGAGGAGGCGGGTTGGGGACCATGGACCCAGGGCTCAAGGCAGGCTGAGTGGAGCTGGGCGGGCAGGGCAGTGGGAGCAGTTAGGTCTGGGAGGACTCACAGAGGGGACATGGCGTGGAGGAGGCAAAGGCTCCAGGTCCAAAGGTCTTGAGTTTGAGCATGTCCCATGCCAGGGTGGGGGCCTGGCTGCTGGCCCGGGTAGACGCAGAGGCTTGGAGGGTTAGCTGATGCTCTTCAGGCTCCAAGGCTGAGGGAGAAGGCAGGGGCAGTGATCACATTCCCTGACTTAGGCCGGTGTATTCTCAAATCCAGCTGTGGTCGGTGGTGTTCTCTTGTTGCCTTTGATGCCTTCGTCTCTCTCTGCCTGGATAGAGCCTATTCACCCTAATGCACCCTCCTCCCTACAGGCCTTTCCTGATCATCCTTCGCTTCTGAGCTCTTACTACACTCATTGTTTTCTTATTTTAATCCTCAAATAACCTTGAATTTTTATTTTATAGTTACCCATCTATAGACTCACAAATATAATTGGTGAGTCTTTGCTGAGTACACACCCATCAAAAATTTATCATGGATAACTCTTTAAGATTTATTTATTAATTTTTTCTTAGAGAGAGAGAGCATGCGTGGGGGTGGTATGCAGAGGGAGAGAGACAGTCTCAAGCAGGCTTCCTGCTGAGTGCAGAGCCCAGCAGGGCTTGATCTAACAACCCTGAGATCATGACCTGAGCTGAAATCAAGAGTCAGATGCCCAACCAACTGAACCATCCAGGCACCCCAATAATTTTTTATGTGGATGTTACTATATCAAGACCACTATTATAAAAGCATAAAATAGAAATGAAAAATCATGAGACAGAAATAGCTATAAATAGTAGTGATATATTCTGTCCACTGCCCTTGGGATGGTCCTAGGCCCCCACCAGGGTGCACACACTCCTCTTGGGATCATAGATCTGTATTAGGAGCTGGAGGGATAGGCTGGTATCTTATATTTCCTCCATGTCTCCTTTGTGAATAAGAATCATGTCATGTGCATAGCAGGTGCTTAGTAAATATTTGTGAAAGGGACAAATAAATCATCCAGGCATGTTTCGGAATAGAGACAGCAACACAGCGCGGCCAATGTCTTGGACTTTGGAATGAGATAGATGGCAGGTCACGTTCCAGCTCTGCTCCTCACTAGCCCTATCACCAGAGGTAGGTTCTTGGGCTCCCCGAATCTCAGTTTACTTCCCTGGGCAAGGGGCACAACGACCAGAGCTCCCCTACAGGCTGATGTGAGGATGGAGCATACAGCGCGGGGTCTGGGTTCACGATGAGGGGCCGCCACTGAGCAGCGGCATTCTCTGGCTGTTTGATGTGAGTGTTTGAAGCAGCTGAGCTCTCCTATGAGTGGGTACAGATGTGGATTCTGACAAAGGTCAGTGACTGGAACATTAACACCGGGAGCGCTTTGAAGCCACCCACATATGCTCTCATTGTGCAGACACAGTGATGAGCAGTGACACCCCCCCCCCCAAGACCACAGGGTTGAAGCAGGGCTGGACCAGGAGCATCCCGTCTAGGCAAGGGATTGATGGAGATTTGGTTTCAATTCTGGAAATGGTGCTTATGGAAAACTGTTACGTGGCCAAGTGATTCTTCTTTTGTTTTTTTATAAAGCTTATTTACTTCATTCTAAAGTAATATTTTTCATTAAAATCAGAAAGATGTAGAAAAAAAACCAAGATTAAAAAAAAAAACCCTCACATTCCCACTATGGAAAGTTTATTAATGTTTTGTTATAATTTCTTTTAGTCTTGCCTGGTGTTGTCCAATCCTTGGTTTCCTGGATTTATCTAATATGGCAGCAACAGGAAATCCAGCTCCACAAAACTTAAACTATAAAGAGACTGTATTGGCCCACAGGACTGCAAAGTCCAGATGCAGAGGCCTGGTGGCAGAGCACAAAGGACATGGTTACAGGCCTCAGTCACCTCCATCCCACATTCCCACTCCTTCTCCCTAGAATGTTCCAGGCCCCAACACTAAGGGAGGTTTTCCGCTGCTGGCAGTCTTGGGAGAGAGTGCGTTGTCCTGACTGAGGGACTGTCTAGCAGAGGGCCCAAGTGGCGAGGCCTGCTCCCACGTTCCCACCCTGGTGGGAGTCAGCGCACCAGTCCTCATCATCTGAGCGTGGGGACGGGTGGTACCCCAAAGGAATGTCAGGTGCTTCCTCCAGAAGTGGGACAGATTGTGGAGGGGGCCAACAGCAGAGGTCCGCTCCTTGGCCAACATGCTACTACAATAGCCACAGGGAGATTCTTGGGCCCAGAGCCCTTACAAGGATTAGCCCTGCACACCAGTGGGAAAGAGCTGTGGTCTCCCCATCCTCACATCCGAACCCTCCCTAGACGCCCCCCTCAGCCACCTCTCCTGCTGGCTTCACAGGGGAGCACTGAACATTCTCTTCCCGAATCCCCAGCAATGTGCTCCCTCCCTGTGACCCATGACCAGGGAGGAGGCCTGACTTCCAGTGACCTCATCAGGTGACTCAGTGCACAGTGAACATGGCCCAGGGTGTGTTAGGGACCCCAGGCCCAGCTGAAGGGGCCCACAGAGCTTTACAGGCCCCGAAGTTTACAGCTGAGAAAGCAGTCGATGCTGCCCAAGGGAGCCAGGCTAGGGGCAGGGCCCAGGGCAAGGACAGAACAGCAGAGGAGGTCCTTATCAGAGCAATCACTGCCTACCGGCACCCTCAGCCCAAGCGCGGTTCAACTGCGAAATAAAGTACATGATAAGCACATAGTCCCCTCCAGTCCCTCCCGACTGAGATGTGGGGAGAGGCATGCTCTTCGGACAGTCGTCCCTGCTCTGTCTCCTGCGGGTGGCATCCTGCTATCTGCCCTTATGTTTGTACTTGGTCCCTGCCCCGAAGGCTCACAATCCACTGATACAGGGTCAGTCCAAACAGTACAGGGAGGGTGTGTGCCTGGCAAGGCAGGACGCCCATTCCCTTTCCCCAAGTGAGAGAAACAGAGAGACAGAGGGCGTGCTGAGGTGCATAAGAGAAGGAAACAGGGAGCAGAGGCCTTTCCTGTAAGCGGGGAGGCTGCAGACTTGGACAAGTAAAGGAAAAGGAGAAGGAGGGCCGAGAAGCAAGACAGAGGGAAGAGGAGAAGACCCCTTCGGGAAGCAAGGGTGGGTCAGGTGGGAGCAGGAGCCCAGACCTAGACTCAGAACCAGGGAGAGGGCACAGGGTGGGACAGGTGGCCCCGCAGTGATGATCATAGTACTACCAGCCATGTGGGAAATGGAGAACATGGAAAAAGGTGCTCAGCACACTTCCCTCACGAGTGCTTCCATGGGCAGACCCTGCTGTGGGCGAGGTGAGGGAGAGGTGAGGAAGGAAGGGGCACCTCCAACCTGGAAATGCCAAGAAGGCTTTAAGGAGGCCTGTCCATGAGGGCCCGTGTGTGTGTGTGTGTGTGTGTGTGCGTGCACGTGTGTGTGCGTGTGTTCACGCTACACCCACGACAGGGCCCAGGACTTGGGCTCCTGGGGAAGAGGAGTGGAAGCCAGGACTGGGACTGGGACTCCCAGACTTCCATGTGAATGTAGAGGGGAAGACAGGGAGGGCAGAGGACAGCAGGGCCTGGGAGGAGGCCTAATCCTGTAGTCCCCTCCTGGAGCCAGCATTAGGGGAGGATGGGGCTCCAGACAAGCTTACTTAGAGGGCTGGATTAAGTGTTACCTAGGCTCTACTCAACAGAGGTCTTTGGGAAAATGTCATTATGGAGACTGTAGGGCCTCCTAAGGAGAAAAGCAGGGAACAGCTGAGGAGGGAGCAGGGACCCATGAGGGAAGCACTGCTGAGTTAGGAGAAAACAACAGTAATAATGGTGATTGTTAGTGAGGGTGTGTGAGTCCAGTTCACTCCTCATACAGCTCTAAGTGGCAAGTGCCACCCAGAGAGATTAAGTGACTTGCCATAGGTCACACAGCTAGTAAGTTGACATAGCAGGGAGAGAACAAGAGGATAACCCCTCTTTGGACTGGGAAGTCCATACCTCAATTACACAGGGGAGGGATCCAGCACTCCCCAGGAAACTGTCCATGCATGCCTCTGCCCTACAGTCTTGGGGGCCGAGTTCCTTCTCCAGAACTAGGGGTAGGGAACCGGGTTTTGAATCAGAGTAGCCACATTCCATGGCATCCTTGGATAAGCCCTGAGTTGGCTTTCTGACGTCCAGGGCTTTGTCGGGGCTGTTGGGGATAAGGAAGACCCTGGTGTCCCCAGTGCCTAGATGGACTCTCCAGCTGGAGGACGCATGCCATTCCTCTGGGGTGCTGGTCTTCCTCTACAGGGGCTAAGAGGGATAGCACTGTGGAGGGAGAAGGGACCTAAGTGGTAGAGATGCAGCATGAGGACTGATTTTGAATACCATAGAGAAAAATATCTAATTGTGTTCAAATTACGCTGCTTGCAATCAGTCCAAAGGCAAACCTTTTTTTGCAGAAAGTTATTCAAGTCATTATTTGTAAAAGACAAAATTTGGAGACACCCCAAACATTCAACACCAGTGCAGTGTTTAAATAACTCCTTGTTGCCATTCAGAGAGATGGTGATGAGCCCTTTGCAACACAGAACAATGCTTATGGTCAAAGACTATGAGATGGGGGTGCCTGGGTGGCTCAGTTGGTGAAGTGTCTGCCTTCGGCTCATGTCATGATCTCAGGGTCCTAGGATTGAGTCCCACATCAGGCTCCCTGCTCAGCAGAGAGTCTGCTTCTCCTTCTCCCTCCAACCCTTCTCCCTGCTTGTTATCTCTCTCTCTCCCTTTCTCTCTCTCTCTCAAAAAAAAAA